>NW_019450104.1:0-886 GCF_002814215.2 Seriola lalandi dorsalis | reverse complement strand
AGGACTGTGCCTTCTACCATCTAGCATACAGGCCTGACAGGTTCATCGCTCTAAACTTACAACTTTATCCATGAGCTTCCAGGTTTTCTCCACAGTCCGCCGGTCCGCAGCTGCTTGTTTCGGTGGCCCAACTGCATCCTGGATGGCATCAATGATGCCTAAAATCCGACCCTTACTTCGGTTCGGTCCACGTCCACCAGGGTTTCGGCCACTGAGAGCAGTTGCCATTTCCTACAACACTGAGGCAACAAAGAGAATAATTACAGCCAATAACTGGCTTTAATTATCAGAAACCAATCATCCCATTTGAAACATATTTCAAATAGTCCTGATAATATGTTTAGACCGTGTCCTTCAGCATTGTTCTAAAAATCCTTATATCTCAGTTTGAAAAAATAATCAGTTACAGTTGTCCTGTTTGGCTCAGTTCAAATATTTAATTTTATGCTTTTTTGACTGATTGTTTTCAATTATTTGGGATTTCAGGCCGAATTCCTTAACTTTGACATGAAACATGAAAAAAACAGATGAATCTCTTGAACTTATTTCAAATGCCTCTATAACTAAGCAAGCTTCATTGTTTTGTGCCTGTGTGTAATTGCTCCCTGACATGACAGTTTAACCCCCTGCCATCATACATGCTATTGTCTTCCCTCAGGGCTGTTATTGCCTATTGATAATCTAATCATTTTTCACAAATCAATAATTCACGACTGAACAACCAAATGAAACTGTAATATAAAACGAAGTGATTGGACTGATTTGATTAAGGATTAGTTTACACGTATTACTGGTAACACTGAGGACTCTTCCTATGCGGCCTGTGTGTGCTACAATTGCTCGTGTTTACACGGTTGTTACTTTGAGTTTTTCTGTTGTTAAATCA
>NW_019450103.1:0-1032 GCF_002814215.2 Seriola lalandi dorsalis | reverse complement strand
AGCAAGTCATTACTCATCGCTGAAGTGCTGTCAGTCTTATGTGTTCTCTGCTTTTGTATGAAGTTGCCCAGTTGCACATCCTGCACTCTGCTATGTGGGGAGGTTATTTTTGATACCTACCAACGTTACGTTTTTTTTTTCCGTTGTTTGTTTTTTTTCTTTCTTTCTTTCATTCATTCGTTCCTTTTTCCTATAGACAACTCATTCATTTGTTTTCTCTTCCTGTTTTTGTGCTCTCAGTTTCCCTGCAAGACATCAACATGAGGAAAGCCTTCAAGAGCTCTACCATTCAGGACCAGCAGGTGGTGTCCAAGAGCAGCGTGCCCAATCCTGTCAGAGAAATGTACAACCTGAGTGACAAGCCTCCACCACTCAGCATCCTCTCATCATACAGGTCGGTGTTGTTGGCGCATAGACACTCAGATTTGAAGCATGCTCTTACTGCATAATCATTGTGACATTTTTTTTTTTAAATGTATGAGGAATCACTTTTTAGACAAGAGCTTCTTTTACATTTTCCCCCACACCTGTGAATGCTGATCAGTCAGTGCTGCGGGTTGTAAAAGTATGTCATAGTTCTGTTCAAAATTAAATCTTGTCTAACCCTGAGAATTTTAAGAAAAAATCTAACAAGCTTAAATGAACCATTTTTAATTGATCAATCCACCCATTTTCTGATGCTTATCTGGATCCAGGTCACATCAGTTTAATACATTTTATCATTGAGCAATTTTGTTATTTACTGCTAATACAGAAAAAATGCGATATGATAATGAACAATTCTGAGCTATATTGTCTCTACTGGTTTTTCATCATGCTTTGATACTTTAGCTGCTGTGACTGTGAAACATTTATTAGATTAAACTCTATGTGGCAGTAAAAGGTCTTAAAGTCTTAAATTTAACATGGTGAAACATGCAGAAATTCAGTTTAAAAGTTCTTGATTTTTACTAGTTTCTGACCTACATTCACAGTGAAACAGCAGATTCTCTTCTGCTAGTTGGTAGCTCCTGTCATGCAGTGTGCTGCCCA
>NW_019450102.1:0-875 GCF_002814215.2 Seriola lalandi dorsalis | reverse complement strand
CTGGGACTACGACCGCATCGCTGCCAACGACTTCCTGGGTGAGACAGACAGACTGGACAGTCTGTGTACATATGTATATATATATATATATATATATGTATGTATATATATATATATATGTATAACACTTGAGACTTCCTCCACACTTACCTTTTGTCTTGATAAATTCAATATAATTCATGTATTAATCATTTTTACAGCACTTCTGCTTTGCTGTTTTTTTTGGTTTGTTTTCAGTACTAAACTGCAGTCAGTGAACACAACACTTCCTACATATTTTCAAATTAAAAGCAGTTTTTAAGCATGTAACGCCTTCTGTTCCTGACAAGCTTTTAATCTGCAACATCTGCAGATTTGTGTTTCACTAAAAGTAGCTCAATAACATCACAAAAACAACAGAGTCGAGTGGAATTAAATTGATTACTGAATGAGTCTGGGGTAGTATTAACCATCTCTTTATTTAAGAGTTTACATTATAATCCACAAATGTCACTGTCTACAATTTTACTTTAACTTTCTATATTCTGATTTTTGAGAGAGTGAATGTTTGCATTTCATTTTTCAAACATAGTGAGCAGAACAAACTAAATTTCTTTCCAAACATGGACAAATAAAACATAGATATTTGTTTAAATTGGGTGAATTGAGGCTTTAAATTGAATATTTAACAGATGCTTTAATGTTTAATGTGCGACCTGAGTTTTTCTCATGCAGCCTTTTTATTTAAGATTCAGGGGATATAACAGCTTCACCACAAGCAATACTCAAATAAGCAAATACTCTTTAGACTATCATTCTCCTCCTCCTCATCATTCCTTCGTGCCTCCTCTCCCAGGCTCCATAGAGCTGCGTCTCAGCGACATGGTGCGAGCAGC
>NW_019450101.1:0-821 GCF_002814215.2 Seriola lalandi dorsalis | reverse complement strand
AGGGGGTGGGAGGTGGGAAAGAGAGAAGGGGAGAGAGAGTAACAGCTGTACATACTGTTGATATGTTCATATAATGAATATAGTAATGGTAATGGTAATACCCATAGCTAAAAAAAAAAACAACAACAATAGTAGTAATAATAATAATAATAATAATAATAATAATGAGTCTTGTAGTGGCAGATATGGACCCTGCAGCTCCAGATGCAGGTTCTACATAAAGATGTATAATAATGATAATGACAATAATAATAATAATAATATTTCAGTTCAGACTCTACAGAGACACCAAGTTAGTAACATATATTAATTGGATATGAATGTGTACAAATGGGAGAGACAGCTTGATGCATCATGGGAAGTCACTCGGCAGTCTAAGCCTATAGCAGCATACCTAAGGGATGGTTCAATCAAAGCCTAAGTCCAATACATTACATACATACAGCACATACTGAGTAGTGCCCAGCTAGTGCTTGGAGCTACAAATCTCAAAGCTTTCATGAGATGGACACAGGTTTGAAGCTCACAACTGTATTTATCAGAGAATGTTACAGGGCCACAACTTTGAGCTTTATGCATGACATCAGAATTCTGTGCCAGGAACAGCGGTGGCTGTGATGATCTGACATCCCAGTGAGCTCCATGAATTTAATTTATGGTGACAAATATCACAGTGTTGCTGGAAAAAAAATAGGTACTGTATATGTGCAGTTCAGTGTCATATGACCAAACACACACACACACACACACACACACACACACACACACACACAGTAGAAGAAAACTAAATCAATACATAGCGGAGACATTTCATTTTTAGA
>NW_019450100.1:0-908 GCF_002814215.2 Seriola lalandi dorsalis | reverse complement strand
TTTCCAGCAGTTTTGCCTCTCAGTTGTGGCTGGACAATTTTGCTTGGACACCCTGGATTTTTGAGGTTGATTTTAAGGAAAGCTGTTGATGATGATAGCTGTTTATATCCAACATATTTGGATTGGAGTGAAAAAGTGATGCAGAATTTAACTAAAAGTCAAGATGTATGTGTGCAGAGCTATAAACTAAATGATTTGGATGAGACTAAAGATACATATGTTTTAATGCTGTAGGGAGGATGACTGATCTGATTGGTCAGTAGCTTTTGATCTTATCATCTGAGGTTAATGTGCTGAGATATTATTAAGCAGGTTAGTCATATACCATAGGCTACTATAGTGATTTACCCTAGTTAAATGTGAGCCAGCTTTGTGATGCTAGAAAACCTGATTGTTGTCATCTGTATATGGAGAACACACCTTTGTGACCATGCTGACACAAAAGTCACCATTGTTCATTAGATCCCTTTTTTTCTCTCTCTTTTTCTTTAAATGAAATTGTATTAGGTTTCATGCTTTTGTGAATGTTCTTTATGTTTTCAGGACCTTGTTGTTTGCTCTTTGCTACCACCATTCATTCTCTTTTTTTCTCTTGAAATAATAAAACAGTGTCATGTGTCATGCTGTTGTGAATGTCCTTAGGATTCAATCGCCTTTTTTTTCTTTTTCTTTTTCTTTTCTTTTTTTTTTTTTTACAAAGAACATTGTTAAATTTCAAGTTTTTATGCTGTTAGAAGTTCAGTTTTTACCTTAAGAAGACTAAAATAACTAACATAATAGCACGTATCTGCAATGAACAGAACAGAATACTTGACATCCTGACAACATGTCTTTTGTAGGATTTTTACGTTCTGGGAAAATTGAACATGACGGGGGTGTATCCGACTCACTTTCCCATACAAATCCCA
>NW_019450099.1:0-1058 GCF_002814215.2 Seriola lalandi dorsalis | reverse complement strand
AAGCACAGAAAAGGTTCCTGAGGATTAATTAATCAGACACAACTACTAGAAACGTGAAGCAGCTGTTTGCTTGGTGAACAGAGCAACACTGAAGTTCAATGTAACGTAAAACCAGACAAATTATTTTGATGAAAGGAAGCTCTATCACAGATTTTAACTTAATGGAAGAAATAAACAGGAAAGGGGAAAGACAGATGTTATCTGGAGGGGGTTGTTTAGGTCAGACTGAGTGACAGGTGAACAGGAATCAGACACACACACCAGTGTGGGTACACTGCGAGGTGCACTGAGGTGCAAACAGAGGTCATGTGTTTGTAATAACTCGTGTGTGATTCAGGCAGGTCCCCAATGTGCTGCTGCACCTCTCTGAGACAGATTACCAGTGTTGCCTGGGATTTCTGACACCTCGACATGAAGGATGAGGACGTGACAACTATTGTCATGGGAACACAGAGGATCAACACTGTCACATACGTCTTTCTTGAGCTGCGACATAGTTTGTTTCTCAAGCTCTTCATTTAGTTGGATTTCTTCTTGCGTCTTTGCTTCCCTCCTCCCTTGCTCTCTCGCCTCTTCACTTGTTCATGGAAAACATACCCTGTGAAAAAAAAACAAAAAAAAAACAAAATATTGGAAAGGTGTTATTGTTCAGCTAGAAACTAGCAAGCATTAGAAGGCACACAGATGCTGGGTATCTCATTCCAAAATCTTCTTTTATTATACTAGAACTTAATGTGTTAACTTCTACCCATCTATTGACTTGACTTAATCACCAAAGAGCATTAAAATGGCTAAAATGAATGTGTGTCTATTGTTTAGGCATTCCTACTTGAGCATATGCAATAAGACAACATCACATTCCTTATGTTCAGTTTACACACTGGGATTTTGTACATTAACTTTTTTTTTATATACCTGCATCCTTCACCTACAACGTGGGCATCAAGTGCGCCACCATCACTACAAATGAGAAGCGAGAGGAGGAGTTCAAGCTGAAGCAGATGTGGCGCTCGCCCGACGGGACCATCCGCAACATCCTGGGGAGGCACCGTGTTCTG
>NW_019450098.1:0-838 GCF_002814215.2 Seriola lalandi dorsalis | reverse complement strand
GAAGGACAGCCATCGTCCACCTGTTTGAGTGGCGCTGGGCCGACATCGCTGCAGAGTGTGAGCGTTTCCTGGGTCCCAATGGCTTTGGTGGAGTTCAGGTATGTATGGCTGAACACATGTATAGGAAGGGAAGATAATCCCTTCTTTTTCTTTTTCACAGTAAATCAATGAACAGTAATCAAGCTGCATGTTGATGATGCACCAGGTAGTTTGCACATAGATGGCTACAAATGGCGGTAAAAAAAAAAGGTCTTTAAAGCTTGATATATACATATGCATAATGTATTGTGTACATTAGAGTAATCCCCACCATGGAGCACAGACTTAAATATAACAGGTGACAGGTGATTCCAGCTTTATTTACATAGAGAGATTGTTTGCTGCTTTGAAAGTCGCTGTTTTAAGTTCTGTGAATGAAGGATGGTTCATTTCAAACAAAAATTATTTTAATTTCAAATATATAAAGGAAATCAGCAAGTGATTCTTGTCTGCTTGGGGCTGATGGAAAGTGGAACAAACTTTGCCTTATAATCAGAATAATACATTCTCTTGATGGGTTTAGTCATCACTCTTTGACCTTTATAGCTTATCTCCTTCCATTTAACTTACATGGGTAAGGATTGTTTTTTAAAAATGGTAAAAATCAAAAACAGACATAGTTAATTTTTTTTAATATGGATCAACACTGTAAGCCCGGATAAGTTGATTGTACTTAAACCATTTGCGTCAAGTGATTGCCTCAAACGGTTTAAGTTATTGACAGTAGAGAAAATTAATTTGTTTAAGTACAGTCAACTTAAATGTGCAATAGTCAGAATTTAACATTTTTAAGTTATAT
>NW_019450097.1:0-1052 GCF_002814215.2 Seriola lalandi dorsalis | reverse complement strand
GTGTTGTTTGACTGGACACAGCCCATGTATAACTAAACTGTTGTTAATGATGTTGAAATGTTAATATTAACACTAGAGAGGAGGTTCCTTGTAAAGAAAGATGAGAATAGCAAATGAATAAAAACTGAATTTGGTCTTTTTCTATAAATTGTCAAGGTAAGCTAGTTTACCTTGACAAGGAAGCTTTCTTGTGCTTTTCAAACGGACTTTCCCCTTGAGATGAGTTCCACATATTTTATCACCTTCCACTACAAGGAGCTTTCTCTTATCACAGTCATTTTTCAAATAAAACCCAAATGGGACTCTGGCACTTTCTCTTGACTTTCGCTGCCATGATGGCAGCCATGGACGTATTAACAACACAGCAGGCGTAAAACTGGCACAAATAAAAGACTGGAATGGATGTGTGAAACAAACTGACAAAGATGAAAACTAAGAGCATTTTCTCCATAATTTTAGTTAGTTTTGTAAACACACAATACAGTTTCTGTTAGTTACCGTTGCCTGGCACTGCTGCAGTATTGTACTGTTGTCTTAAAATCACAGGCAGCACATTGTGGAGTGTGCACACAGCAGCTGCCTGTACTGTCTCTGTGCTGTAATCTCATTGTGATAATGGACTGTGCAGAATACTTTAAGTCTGTTTTCAACCCAAAGTTTATTCAATCATTTTGCCCTGTAACTCGGTTAGGAGAGATTTGTTACCATTATCGTTATGGATCACTATCAATGAGATTAAACGTGCAGAAGGTGTAACGGGATAAACTGATTCAACAAGACACTGAGTGATGTTTATGTGGAAGCTGTTTAATGAAGGAAAAGGAAATTGATCTTCAACATGAACATGGAACAAGCTCGACGGTCTTGAGAGTCAGACACAGGTGGGGGATCAAGTCTGAACGGCCTGGCAGTAAATCCACAATCTGGAACGCCACTTCACTTGAAAGATGACACCACTGACCGCAGGAAATGTCAGGTGATGCATGTTAACACAGGTCTGACGAGGATCCAGGCTCCTGATGTTCCACATCTTCAAAACGAGGTGTACAGCG
>NW_019450096.1:0-871 GCF_002814215.2 Seriola lalandi dorsalis | reverse complement strand
GTTAATGCACTGACATTACTTTATATTTCATGACCTTAAAAAAAATGTGATTGTGGCATTTACAGAAATTTGGGCACCCTGCCACTTGTAAAACACTTTGTTCAGAACTTCATTAACTCCTTTGGACTTTTAAGATAAGGAAAGAAAATTGTCAGCTGATGACATTTCCTGAGCTGAAAAATCCTCTGACTTTTCAATCATGGACTCCCTTAAGCAACTGCCTGAGTATATGTAAATGAAGCTGACTGCTTTATGAGATATCAAAGCATTTTCAGATTGAAATGTACATTGTTATTTAGAAATGACAGTGAAGGGGAACTGTGTGAGTCAAGACAAAATTTGAAAGACCAAGAAAACGGTAAGATAAAACTAAACATGGGCTGGGTAGAAAGGCAAAGTAAAATCTCCATATGACTGCAGAAGAGCTGCTGGAAGGTTTAGCTGACACATGAGTGGTGGTGCACCATTCCACTGCTGATGCACATCAGGGAGGAGTCATCAGAAGGAGACTTTACCTGCAACCTCATCACGAAAACATTTGAAGTCTGCATAGCAACATCTGACTAAACCACAGTGGTTTTAGAAAGTGCTGTTGACTGATGAAGTCATGAACTGTGATGTCATGAACTATTTGATGCGTCCAGATGAATTGAATTTCTTACCTCTCCTGTCAGTAAGTCTATGAGTGGACTACATGATTTGGCATAAAGCAGCACTCCTTCAATTTCAAACTGTTTCTGATATTTTGATGCATTTACTGTACAACATGCAGTTTATCTTGACCTAAATTCTTTACTTTTGGAGATTAGAGCTAATAAAATGTTTTTCAAGCATTTATTGTTCTCTGTCTGATCAACACAGGGATCAGTGT
>NW_019450095.1:0-1097 GCF_002814215.2 Seriola lalandi dorsalis | reverse complement strand
ACCCTGTCAGTCACACAACATGAATCCAAAATCATTTCAATTAGTAGCACAGTGACGAGGGAGCTGTTATGTAGCCAGTGCACTTTGGATAACAGAAAACAAATACAGCTGTGGATTCATTTCTCTTAATTAGGCGCTAATTAGCATTTAGCTATTGTCAGTCTAAGCCTAATTAACTTAATTATTCAGAGACTAATTTGCTACAGAGGGCACATACCAAGAGGCTGAGGGGAATGATTGAGATGTAGGATGAGCTCTGAATGGTCTGTGTCCTGGCCGCGGGAAAACCTGCAAGGAATGTTACAGAGTTCATGAGACATTTCGTCATGGTGCGGAGGATAATGTTGAACCTTTTCAATGAGGAGTTCACATTTTTCTGTAGCTGCAGTCTAATCTTACATATGGTGTATATGTATATGTATTGCAATGAAGAGTAATACTCACATCTCAAGTAAAATGAGTTTGACTGTTTACAGCCAACGTCAGTCCAGTGTCAGTCTTTCCAGCTAATGGGGAAAAAGCCTGAAGCCCCACTGACAGATGCTGGAGGCTGCATTTTTAAATACAGCCCACAACACAGAGGTGTTGGGCAGAACAAACAACATACTGATGATTTCTCTTTTCATTATAGTCTTAGCAGTAGTGGAGCTCAATATGCAGTTTGTCCACAGGGGCTGCATTACAGGAAGAGTCATGGTGTCATTGAAAACAAATACTTGGGAGCACAAATGTTCTCGCTAAATCATCCTCTGAGGACCATGAGTATCCACAGCAAATTTCATGGCAATCTGAACATAAAGAGTGAGAGAGACAGACTGACAGTCATCACAGTCCAGAGGCCCCACCTGGAAAAAAGTGGAAATGAAAAAAGTAAACATGTCAACAGTGTTACAGCGGCTGTTTCAAGTGATCTACTGTGCAGAACAACAGACTGACTGATCACTTTGTTCCCTGCCTCTGCTTGTACCAAATCAGTTTAATATGAAGGAATTGCATAACAAGACACACTAAGCTCTTGAGCAGGGTTTTTCCTGCCTCAAAATGAGGCGGAGGTGGTAACATCCCGACTATGTGCACACACGTGTATGTGAACTAAG
>NW_019450094.1:0-899 GCF_002814215.2 Seriola lalandi dorsalis | reverse complement strand
AAAAAAGATTTGATTCCTACACAATTACTGGATTATTTCACAATGTCATGGTTATATGTTTTATATGTATTTATTCATTTCATAATGTCTTGCCTTGTATTTAACACTGAACACCTGTGATCAAGACATGACAAAACAGCTTTGAATTCATGTTCAAGTTCACTCCTGTATGTTGTCAGAAAATCGACACCATAGAAACACGGAAGTTGTGAGAAGGATAATGTCAATATGACAACAGCTACTTGCATTAACATTGCTGCCAGCCTCCAGGTTTACCTGAAAACAAATAGTTTTACAAATAATCTTTCCATCTCCACCCGGACACACACACACACGTATGACAGCAAAGCGACTGAGCAACAATGTACTTACAGAGTGTAGTAACTGCGGTCATTTTCTTGCTGGAAAACACATTTTCTCACACGTCTTTCAGTTACAGACTGTAGATATTCAAAAAAATGCCTAATGTATGTGCTTGTGTGTTTGTGTGTTTACTTAACTGACTTTTATATCAGTCTTCTGCATGTACAGTACATGTGCATAAATTAACACTTATGTGTGTATGTGAGTGTGTCTGCATCTAGCCATCAGCCAATCAGAGGAGGAGTTAGAAGAAGAAACCTTAATGTAGTGTACGACAATAAGACAGTAATGACAGTGTCTCACATACTGTACACACACACACACACACACACACACACACACACACACACATACACACACTTCCTCTAAGAAAGTGCCAACATCTATTCCCGGTCTCAACCGACAGCCAGATCTATTATATATCTAATCTTATTTGACAGGGGTGGATGCGCACGCACATGCACACACACACACACACACACACACACAAACATACACACACAGGAGGGAATCCAATTTCCAGGCATTTTGGCATT
>NW_019450093.1:0-849 GCF_002814215.2 Seriola lalandi dorsalis | reverse complement strand
GTAGTGTAAGGGCTTAACTCAGAGATTTACCTCAGAGGCAGTGATATAATCCCTGAAGCGGGAGCCAGGGAGCACATTCTTTCAAATTATAACTTTCTAAATATATCAGTGTGGAGGGAGAGAGAATGTGTCACCTAGACATGTAATGTGACATGGACTGAATAAAAAAGGTCAAGCTGATTCTGAAGTGAACACTTCAGAATACTGATCTTTTGATTACATTCGGTCAATTAAACTGGCTGGTACTGATAATTACTCAGGCTCTTCCTCCTCATCATTAATGCACTGAATGTTAAACCACATTCTTTTTTCTCAGCTCTATCAGTTTTATTGGCAAAGCCCACACGTTGGTATGTTATCAGAGGAGAAACTGGTTCAAAGGATCAAATCCTGAGGTTGATATGAATTACATTTTATGGTTTTCATCCCTCCATCCTCTCATCTTCTCTCTGAGCTCACTTCCCTTTTCATGCCTCTATTTTAAGCTTTTCATACTAACACAAAAACTATGTGACGATACAGGAGACTCAGTTACGATGACAAGGGACCTGTTGTGTATGACATGACATAACTGTGGTTATTGTCTGGCACAGTGCTTCTCAAACTTTTTCACATCAACGACGCCTGAAGTGACACAGTTCAGACCATGGACCGCTGCTCTTTGCCATTTCAAGACGTTTATCAGACAAGGGAAGGTTTAGATGGAGCTGGTGATCTGTGTGACTGTGGCTGTTTTTCATCAAGACAATAGTAATATATTGAATTTACAATCAACTTCAACCAACTTCTATCAGCGGTCATTTATCCTCATAAAATGGATGAGACACATAGATTTAAAAAAAAAAAAAA
>NW_019450092.1:0-859 GCF_002814215.2 Seriola lalandi dorsalis | reverse complement strand
GTTTCATTCAATCAACTTTGAGAAAAGAATAAAATCTTCAATATGATACAAACAGGAAGTGAATAGAATCCAGTGTAAAATAGAAAACTGTTATTTTTGACATCTGAGCTGGAAAATCAAACTAATGTCAGTGTTTACAGAGAAAAACCTGAAACAGCTGATTTCATGTTTTGGAGCCGAGGAAACAAGGAGTCAAACACCTGAAATCAGCACAGCAGGATTTAACAACAAGCACAGCTTCAGCTTGTTTTCAGAGCAGCAGCTTCACTTTCAACTCTCAACAATCACAACAAAAACTTGAACTAAGATCTTGTTTCTGAACATCAAGTGTAACAGTTGGTTTAAAGCTCGTACATCAGCTGCTCCTCCTCCTCGTGTCCTTTAAAGGTTCAGAGCTTCACACTGAGTCACTGCAGGACGTCACCACCTGAAATAAAAACCTCCTGTGTCTGTCCAATGTTCTGTTGTGTTACAGTATGAAAACACCACACGCAGCTCTTCAGCCCCGACCGGTCCTACCTGTAGGTTCAACCCCCACCCCACTGAAAATATGTCCCCGGGTGCAGGACCACAGCAAACCACAACACTCCACACTCCACGCCGTGCAGCCGGGTGGTGCTGGTCTGAAAAACAAACTCACCCTCTGACATGAAGCAGCGAGCGCTAACCCTGAGGAAACTTCACAACAACAACAACAACAACAACTAGAGTCAGGATTTTAACTTTAAACCAGTTCATCAGAGTCAGGATTTTAACTTTAAACCAGTTCATCAGAGTCAGGATTTTAACTTTAAACCAGTTCATCAGAGTCAGGATTTTAACTTAAACCAGTTCATCAGAGTCAGGATTTTAACTTAAA
>NW_019450091.1:0-876 GCF_002814215.2 Seriola lalandi dorsalis | reverse complement strand
AGAGAGAGAGAGAGAGGGAGTAATAGATTTTAAAAATTGCGGAGTGACAAGAAAAGCACATCAGAGCTGCAGAGAGCAGTCAGAGACACCTTCATCGGCCTCTGCGATGCCGTAGGGAGAACTGATAGAGAATGACAACGAAGAGAAGCCAGGGTGAGATGAATCCCGGCAGAAATGCTCTTGTGAAGGAAAAGAGGATACATGGCGAGGCAGTGGGTCAAGACGCAGCAACAAACAGCAAACATCCAGCACCGGACACCTTTCTGTCACCCTCTGTCAGGACGAGCACGGAGGGAGAGGACAGGAGACGGATCACACCTCAAGGCCTCGACTCAACACAAAGGCATGAACAGATAGATGCGGCTGTATACAGACTGTTCATTCTGCAGAGACTCGACAGTGAACACGCACAGCCAGTCAGGAGGAAGAGGTGACAGTCCGATAGAGGATCACACTTCAGACCTCATTCTAATACAAATGATGACAGCTGCAGCTATTTTTATTTTTTATGATTAATGAAGATATTGATTATTTTACAACTGACATATAAATTTTTTTAAGGATACCTATACGCAAATGTAATATATGTACATATATTGAATTTCTACATATTTATATATATACATATAAAATAAATATGTAAAAATTATATATGGAACCTATTAGAAAATGAAAAAATGTCATATATTGACATATATGTCTAGCCCATACAAATATATATGTTTATGTATGTATTCTTATATTGTAGATATATGTTACATAAATATATCCATATTCATATCCATCTTAAAGCCTGACAACATATGTTGATATTATATACAGTGAGGTCTGAGTCTGAGACGATGTTTGAAATTAATGAGAAATTAATAAGAAAAT
>NW_019450090.1:0-898 GCF_002814215.2 Seriola lalandi dorsalis | reverse complement strand
CCCATACTCTTGTTTTGCAGTGCAGCAAAACACCAGTAATATCAAAGACAATGTCATTATGGAATCATTATTACCGATTATAGAAATGTTAACATAAAGGTGTACGAGGGCTTGAGTCCGACCCGTGGCCCCTTGCTGCATGTCATCCCCTCTCTCTCTCCCTGACTTTCATGTCTCTCTCTCACTGCTACCACAATAAAGACAAAAATGCCAAAAAAAAAAAAAACACCTTCACCTTGATGAAGCCAGCTTTGAGACTTAAGATTCATGCCCAGTACACAAGACATCCCAAAATCGAACAAGTAGTTGATCATAATTAGTTTTCCTCTGGTATGAGATTCAGGCCACTAAAGATCGACGGGTTCATGCTCTCCAGACAAACACATTTGATTGATCAACATGGCTTTTCCTCTGACCCCAGCCTCAACATGAACTAATAGTAAGAATCTAAGAAGAGCAAAGTCTGGCCCTGAAGCTAAATAAGCATTTTTCTGCTGTGTAGAGGGGAGGCAGGAAAACTGATCTTGATGCTACAGATTACACAGTGACTCACCTCTTATCTAAGAGATGTTTTTCCTGTGTGCGACTCTATGTCACTCTCTGTTCGCGTGAAAGTTGGTGTACCACAAGGGGCTATTCTGGAAGCCGTCTTCCTCTTAAGCCACTGTACATGCATCTACACAGTCACATGATTTATAAAAACAAGACCTCATTCCACTGGTTACACTCAGACCTGCATGCAGTGCATTAATTGGCTGTTACATAATAAGACGACTGACAACAACTCCTCCACACAGAGAAACTTAGAGAGAGGACAGGATTAAACTTATTTCATAACGTATATGTTTTTATCATATTTGTCTACTAAACTATAAGCTTACCATGAGCATGTCCATCT
>NW_019450089.1:0-802 GCF_002814215.2 Seriola lalandi dorsalis | reverse complement strand
CTTTTAATGATGAATAGCAGACACACAAAAATTGAAACAAATATTAAAGAGGAAAGAAAGAAGGGAAACAGAGAGAGAAGAAGAGAAGCTGTGAAGTTGGGAGATTTCTTTTTCTCTCCGTTTTGGAGAAAGAGGCGGGATAATTTAAATGAATTTTCACAAAGCATTATTAACCTCTGGCACAAAATTTGTTAGGAAGTGTCTGGTCCCATAGATCAATCACAATGAGAGCGAGCGAGCGAGACCCCAGCAGAGTGAGTTACTCCTCTGTGGTCTGCTCCACGTTTGCTGAGGGAGCGCTAGCTCACCAGGGACAAATTAGCCACACAGGAGCACTGAGGCATCATGGGAAATTAATGATCAGGACCTCCAGGAAGTGAGCTAATGAGTCCTAGGCCACATACATATGTACACTATGAACCACACACACATGAGGGGGGGGGTGGGTGTGTGAGAGGAAATAGCCAGACATGCATTTGCAGCAGATAATAACACAGAGCCATCAATGTAACTTTGTCTGGATGAGTGATAGTGCTGTTCCAAATAGCAGGGTTAGTACCTCTCTCAATCTCTCTCTCTCTCTCTCTCTTACACACACGCACACACACTTAGAGAATCAGATAATTAGAGAGGACCACCAGTGGCTTTTGCCCATGGAGGCGTAGTGATTACTGTCACTACACCTTCCCCTGGGGCGACAGACAACACTCAGAGAATTAATACTTATCAACACACACACACACACACACACACACAAACACAAACACAAACACACGCACCTAATGCAGCCAAGTGTAGCTGA
>NW_019450088.1:0-856 GCF_002814215.2 Seriola lalandi dorsalis | reverse complement strand
TCACACGGTCTCACTCTAGCTGTTTCCATGTTTATTTTCCTCTTTAATTACTATTGATTATTGTTTCTTTTCCCTCAAACAGCTGGTTCGCTTCATGTTCAGACAAACGTTTGAGCTGCTGAAGAAGAAAAACTGGGAGAGCAGGTAATGTGTTGACTTTTATAAAAGCTTCCCGATGTGTTTGCGTCAGACTGATGTGAAAATTGTTAACTGTTTCCTCAGTGAGGTCTCCAGGTTTCTGCAGCTGCTGGTGGCTCAGCTCCTACAGAGTGGTAGCGAAGCACCCAGCGGGCTGCAGTTCCACATCCTGGACCTTTACATGACTGAACTGGCAGCTGTGGGCTCAGCAGAGGTACTGCACCACCACTGGTCTCAACAAATTCTTCTTCTGTGATTAACAACAGGCAGTTGTGTTATTGAGTTCCTTTTGCGCATGAGAGTTGATTGGAAGCAGGCTGCAGTGCTGCGGTTGTATCTGCCTCTGACTCTGGGTAACCAGGAGCTGGATTTTATGTTTTAATTCTTAAGACATCGAGCTGCTAAAATGATCATTTATATAGAAGTTGCAGTATGCTACTGCTTGATTCTAACATCAGAGGACATGATTCCACTTTGATGAAATACACTGCCTGGCCAAAAAAAAAGTCGCCACCTGGATTTAACTAAGCAAATAGGTACGAGCCTCCTATTGGATAATTACTGCATGGGCGATTATCTTTCAGCTGGCAACAAGTTATTTATCCCCAACTGGTGCAATGAGTTGCCTCTCATTGCTTAAACAACCATGTCGAAAGACACATCCCGTGGTCGTGGAAAAGATGTTAGTCTGTTTGAGAAGGGTCAAATCATTGGCATG
>NW_019450087.1:0-975 GCF_002814215.2 Seriola lalandi dorsalis | reverse complement strand
ATGTATTAAAATTTTATCCTGATTGTTACTGTCACTGTAAATATTTTCTTTATATCTAAGGCATTATTTATTTTAAATTAATTTGGCATAAAAAAAACAAGTGGTAAATGAATTATACATGAGAATTTGCCTAGTGATAAAGTTCAAACTAAATTAAAACTTTGAATTAGATTTTTTTCCTGTGTTAAATAAAAATGTAATTTAGTTTAAAAGGATCATCAGTGTTTTGTTCTTCTTTCTATTTATTTCTTTTAAATCAAAAAGTGTTTCATATCATGAATGAAAATCCACAAATTTTGCAACAAAAAAAAAATCCAGTCACACAGAAACTGCACTGATGAGACAATAGTAGAAATCAGAGTTTTGAGAATTTCTTTTTTGATGGATACACCTGCAGTTTGGACACAAATGATCTGTCGCTGTTTCTTTGAAATCTCATCGTCAAATCTTTTCAGAGCTGCCAAATACTGAAACTGAAATAACCAAAAATAGCAGTGTTTGTGATAAAGTTTTCCTACTTCCTGCTCGCATCACTTATCCATTTATATGATTGTATGAGGCTGAATGAAAATTTCTGTAGACCTTAAGTTGATTTTGATTTACTACTGCAACCATCGGTAATAACTTACCATAATTACAAGACCTTCTTGACTTTGCTTTTCCCCATTTCTGTTTATCTCTAACCCCTGAAAACTGACCCCAGCACTCCTTCACATAGCTGAGCAGGCAGCGAGACGTGAATGTGTTGTTCTGGGCAGGGCAGTGCAAGCCCTGGCCCGCAAAGGGAAGGCATGGGAGTCCAAAACAGGTGCTCAGACTCCTTTTTTCTCCTTTCTTTTCATCATTCACTCCCTTTCCCTCTTTCTTCTTCCCACACCTGTTGAAGTGTGAGGACTCATGCTGGTTCAGCAAGCCAAGCCTGAGCTATGCCAAGACAGCGGGGGTCTGAGGTGATTACTTAACTGCTATTTTTTT
>NW_019450086.1:0-815 GCF_002814215.2 Seriola lalandi dorsalis | reverse complement strand
AGCCGCTTGGATAAGAGGCGAAACGTCTTCCACAGACAAATACAAGTCCAGTTGCCTTCGATTTAATCTGAGAAAGAGATAACAATGACCTGGACGAATGAGAACTTTCACAGACAGTCTATCTAGTAATATGTTGTGTTCAACCGTGTCAAATGTGCCACTAAGATCCAGTAATACTAATACTGTGATTCTGTCAGTGTTTAAGTGTATGTCACTGAAGACCTTAACAAGAGCAGTCTGTGGTGTGGTAGAAATCCTGACTGAAAGACATCAAAATGGTTGTTTACTGCCACAAAGTTGTTCAGCTGTTGAAAAACAGCCTTTTCAATGATTTTAGTAAAAAATTGGAGGTTTGATATGGGCCTATAGTTGTTCATTAGTGAAGAGTGTAGATTGTTCCTTTTTAAGAGTGGTTTGATGACGGAAGTTCTCAGGGCCTGTGGGAAGACACCTGAGAGAAGAGATGTGTTGGCAATCTGTAGAAGATCTGAGGCCATGCAGTTTGAAACATTTTTGAAAAAGCCTGTAGGCAGAATATCAAGGCAGCAAGAGGATTATATAGATGTTGTATAAAGTCCTTCAGATTTTTGTGGTTGATCGGATAGAATTGTGTCATACTACTCAAATTGATTTTATGTGGACACAGGGGCAACACATATCTTGTACCGGATATGGAGGCACTGACTGCTCGTCTAATTTTCTGAATTTTGTCAGTGGAGAAGGAGAGATAATCATTGCAGGCCCTGGTGGATAGAAGTTCAGGGTCTACTGATACAGGAGGGTTTGTTAGCCTGTCGACAGGAGCAAATAAGACA
>NW_019450085.1:0-940 GCF_002814215.2 Seriola lalandi dorsalis | reverse complement strand
GCCAAACGTGGCTACTGAGGACAATATTCTGCACGGTTGGAGAGGCGCACACGGTAGTGTACTTTTATTTAGTTTTTCATATTTGGTATTTATGTTTAAAAGTGACCTTTTGTATGTTCCTTTGATGTTTTCAGTTTAAGCAATTAACGGGTGTATTTGGTTGTTTTTGTATTTTTTGTGTGTAGTTTTCACGGTGTCTGATGACAGAGATGCTTGAGAGAGAATAAAACATCATGAAGGACATCTGTATGATGCGTGGCCATATTTCTTGAACCGGTGCAGCTATAGTGGTCTTGTTTTAAGACTCAAAACTTTTCCTTTAAGAACTTTTTTGAACTGTCTCCATCATCATCGCCATCCTTACCTCTCCTTCTCAGAGAGATTCTCCTTTCTGCTCCTGAACTCCGCCCTCTCCAAGTTGTCCTGGCAACGTGCCCTCCGCTCCTCCAAACGGTCAATCTGTGATACAGTATTTACAGATGACATACAAGATTACTTAACTAGATGAGATAAACACACCTTTCACCAGGAGAGCGATCAGACAGCACAGCGAGTGAAGGAATGACATTTGTACAAGCTGTGAACATGAGGTTAACACTACATACAGTACTTGGCAAACGTTGGCTAAAGAGCTACTAGCTAGCTAAAGGCAAAGAAACGTCTTGCTAAGTCAGACCTCAGTGGCGACGCTGATTTTCTCTCGTCTTTTGTCTTTTTGTTTTGCCATTTTGTAACAGGTCCTACAGTTGACAGGTTGGCTGCATGTACACTGTGACTGTGCGGAAGTGTTTTTCTTCTTCGCAATGTTTATGTCTTCCTTTTGCAAACATCACTCCTCAGAGGCTTTGCTGCCCTCTGCCTGTTACTTTGAAAGTCACAATCTTTTCAGTGTACAGCCTTCCGGAAAACCATTAGACGAAGAAGAATACAGTCTATGGTC
>NW_019450084.1:0-892 GCF_002814215.2 Seriola lalandi dorsalis | reverse complement strand
ATAATCACCAAACTCCACTTTTCAAATGTAATCACAACTCAAAATTGGTTTGTCTCAATTATCCACTGCAGTTGTTAACTCTTACTGCAGCTTCGTGTTCGCTCCAATCAGACAGTTGAGAGCACTAATCCCGCTGAAAATTGGCCTTTCTAGTTTGCCAGTTCTACGATTATTTCTTTTGCTCGTGTATTGATTGCTCAGGTGGAGCTTTTCTTTTTTTTTTTCTTCTTTTTTGCATTTTTTGAATGCCTATGTCTTTGGATCAATGTTGCCGTCTGGCTCGCTCAAAAAACAAAAGCGATCACAGGCGGAGAATCACATCTAAGTAAAGACATCTGTATGCCTCCACCTTTGTAGCATTCTGAGGATTTCTCCACCATATTCCCAAATAAACAATATTAACAATATATTCATATGTTTGTGCTTAAATCTGGGTCCAAATTTGATTCATTTGGATGTGCTTAATTAGGTGTGTCTAATGTACTCAGTGAATGGTAAAACTGCTCCTCAAGCTAATCCACTGGTTGCATTATGCTGGATAAGATAAATCAAGCACAGCATCGTTATGTGGAGGATGATAAACAGGAAACTGCTATTCTGGCCCGGGAATACCTTATTAGTCATGGCTGTAAGATGTGGTTTAATATATATATATATATATATGTGTGTGTTCTCGTGTGTGTGTGTGTGTGTGTGTGTGTGTGTGTGTGTGTGTGTATGTTTTTACCTGTGTGTGCCTTATGCAGGTGGCTCTTCAAGCGACTCACGTAGGCAGATTTAAAGGGGCAGAGCTTGCACTTGAAGGGCTTGTGGTGCCCGTGGTGAGACTGCACATGTCTGTCCAGGCTGGCGATGAGACAAAATATTTATTAAAAAAAACAAAAAAAAAAAA
>NW_019450083.1:0-1177 GCF_002814215.2 Seriola lalandi dorsalis | reverse complement strand
CTTTGTTGAATAAAAGTAACTTTAAGTCAAAATTTGCCAGGGGTATGAATAATTTCAGGCTTGAGAACAGTATAGTAGATTAAGGCATTGCATTACACATGAAACAAGTCTCAAATGTAAATGGAAAAATTGTGAACAAACTGTTAATGATAAACATTCATATGTTTGTATTTTATTTTATCTTCAGACAGGTTGAGTGGAGTGGCTAAAATTACTGTTGCTTTACTATTTCTATACTAAGTACTATTATTGCTTGGAACTTAAAATTTGAAGTTCACAACAAATTATGTTTTACAGCTAACAATCACAACTTGTGATGCTCTAAATTTCACATTATTAGTATAGCTATGGTCAAAACCTGGAATAAATACGGATGAAACTGCTGCAAGTCAGTTTAGTTTTATTCAGGCAAGGCTCATTACACTAAGATAAGATTATTCACTGGGTATACAAATTGCAAATTCAATAAAGCTGTGTTTTTCTGCCATGGTAACGGTTGTCTGAGTAAGAGAAGAGGGCTGATTGGCTTTCAGGAGACCTGAGGCAGTAAATGGAGCAATCCACTTTGGCACTATTTGATAAAGAGGAACAAGGAAGAGAGAGGCAACATCAATCGTCAATGAGAGGTTTTACACTCCTGAATACAGCAGACCTTGTCACATCTGCAGCCATGTCAGGTCATCAGCTCTGAAAAGATAAATGAGTGAGAAAACAAATATTTAATAAAGAATAGCATGCAGGTTATGAGTCTTATCCTGTGAATTGGGATATGATGTTTACATGGAAAATAAAGAAACCCACTAACGTACTGTATATCCCCTTACAGTGTTTACATGAATATAACGTCCTCCAGGCTTCCAATCTAGTCTGTTTTTTGGAGCAGGTGGTTTTTGGATCAAATTACTATGTTCAAAGTTAACAGTGGTGCTAATAGTGAATGGCCTATATAGAATTATCACCCAACTCTGCTGTTACCGTCGGTTCTACATAGTGTTTCAGCATCTTTCAGGTCATTGTTTCACAGCTGCCCCTTGCCCAGCAGCACCAAACAGCATACGGATAAAGGCAGTGGCTACCTGGTGAATATAGTGAAGTATTTAGAAGCTAAAGAGCCAGATATTTCTTTTGCCTGTTGTCTGGAGTTGGTGCAAAACTACAAGTGGAATGAATATTAAAT
>NW_019450082.1:0-787 GCF_002814215.2 Seriola lalandi dorsalis | reverse complement strand
AATTATTCTTTCTTGTTTTCTGGGGAGAGATCACTTGTCCATCCACCATCTGCCGCTTTCCTTTTAACTCTTTGTGTTGTTGACTAGCTATCTAATTTGATACTCGGTCTGGCTGGCAACAACATAAAAGCTCCTATCATTGGCTGATCACAGTGATAGGCCTTAGAGAAAAGAAAAAAACAAAACAATAAAAGGTCATTTTGTTTTAAAACATTATCTATGTGTATTATAATTACATCTTTTCACCAAACTTGGGAACCACTGGTATAGACATTCTTGATAAAGAAAGTTGTCTATGGACAGACGCAGTGTATTGTGTTGTCCAGAACTAATTCCAGAAAAATGGAACAGCAATAACTGAAATACTTTGAAGGCTTCATATAAGGAATGGTGAGATAATCTCATGTCGGACTGCAAAGCAGAACTTTACCGCAAGGTGACGGTGGGAAATCAGGCGAGTCAGAGGGATGTGCTATTGACTGGCCTCCGATCTGCTTGGGTCTTAATTCATGAAAAGCCCCCGCTGAGCTCTTCCTTTCCACAAGTGGCTGAGGCTGCTCGAGAGCGTACGAGAGCGGCAGTGATTAATGTGGTTATAAAAACCGGTCGGGCGACTTTTAAGTGTTACACTAGATCATCTCCTGAAGGAGCTCCACCATGTGCACTGGAGCGACGCGAAAAACCGGGAGCTGTGAGAAGTGCATCAGAAACAAATCTCTCATCAAACTTTGATGTACTCAGTTCAACAAAAAAAAAAAAACAAAACAAAGAGAAAAAAAACCTTCCC
>NW_019450081.1:0-933 GCF_002814215.2 Seriola lalandi dorsalis | reverse complement strand
TGTATAGATTATGGAAAGAAACAAAAACTGACCTGGTATGTGAGCTCCTTGATGCGTCTTTCATATTTACGGATTCCCTTTATAGCTTCGCTGCTCTTCTTCTGCTCTAACTCCACTTCATTTTCAAGCTCCCTCACCTGAAAACATCAGAAAATCATATATTGGGAATTCACCTGTCCACAAGAAGCTCAAAGCTCCATTAATCAATATATTTTAACGTTGATTGAGATAACTGAAATGAGAAAGGTACGGTGTTTGATTATGGGCAGGTACAGTGTACTGTACCTGCCCATAATCAAACAGCAGACAGGCAAAGTTAGAAACTACTTGGTCGAGAAATTGACCAGCTAGCAAACTAAAGACTAAAGATGTATATTTTGCTCAGGATTAACAGACCAGGGAATGATGAACATATGTTTGTGCCCAGAAACTAGACTGTGATGGGATTATAATGTTGATCAACAATCTTTAGAGTTTTTACTCAGAATTGTGCAGAAAGTGATGGTAACTCAGATAACCACTTTCTACAACGTTAGTGAGCAGAAAAGCCTCTCAGAATTAACAGCACGTCGAACCTTGAGGTGGATGCTACAACAGCATAAGACCAGATCAGGTTCCACATCACATCATCAACCAAGACGCTCGCCAAAACTGGACACTAATGGTGAGGGGAATGTTTTTTTTGACACTCTTTGGGCCCCTTAATACCAATCAATCATGGTTTGAATGCCACAGCCTATCTGAGTATTGTTGCTGACCATGTTCGTCCCTTTATGGCCACAATTTACCATATAATGTTTACTTCTAGCAGATAATACACTAAATCATAAAATAAATTTGTATACTGGCGAATTTCTCTTACCCTGGCCTCGAGCTTCTGCACCTGCTTCTTGCCTCCCTTCATGGCGATCTGTTCAGCTTCATCCAGACGGT
>NW_019450080.1:0-932 GCF_002814215.2 Seriola lalandi dorsalis | reverse complement strand
ATTTTATGATTATGTAATCTTTATTATGCTGGCCTCCCGAGGTGCAAACAATGAAAACCATTTACAAACCAAATGTGAAAAGATAAAAGACACAAAGACAAAATACTGTATGTAAAAGAGTAGAAAATATTACAAAACACAATTCCTCAATAATGCATATCTTTCAAAAAATAAATAAAAATACAATCCAACACACAATTTTGGAAGTTCATTAGATATGACTTTTTCTGTAAGCCAGCCCCTTTTAAACCCATAGCCCCTCCCACTAGGCTTCACATCTACATATTTTTTTTTTAACCACACAAACCATTTACAGCTTCTTAAACCAAAATATATTTTAAACATGTGTTACAGCCCAAACAGGGAAACAACATAGAACAAGATGTAACCGGTTAAATTTTTTTAATAATGAGATAAATGACAGTGATACCAACAATAACAACAGGGATTAGCTATATTTTCAAAGATACTTCCCCCTCGACCGAACCAAGTCATTTGCAGCAAAATTGAATAAATGGTAAACATAATTGTGAAGGTCACGTGACCATGAAAGCGCGCGAAAACGTACTATGCAACAGAGAAAAATGTCGCCCCTGTTTTGCCATTCAAACTCATCGATGGGAGACGGCGAGGCGGATAAGCCACGCACTTCAACTAATAAACAAATATAACGTTTGTGTGAATGTAAATGAAAATATTAGTGTGCACCCTTGGTCGCGCCACTGAATCGACGGATAACAACGAGCTTTATTACCAAGCGTTAGTGAGTGTGTGTGTGTATTTGTGCGCACGCTACCAGTATTCAGTGACGGAGCCGCTCCGTCACACTGGAGGAAAAACAGATCCTACTCCATCTCTTTATGAAGCCGTATTAAACAAAGTCTTCTAATTAACATCATCAGACGAATGCAACAGTGGCGTCTCTGAACACG
>NW_019450079.1:0-793 GCF_002814215.2 Seriola lalandi dorsalis | reverse complement strand
AGTGGCTACCTGTAGAGTTGCCTCACTAGAGCGATATTTGGACATTTTGAATGAGTCAATTTTGTTTTACCTTCTTTACTTCCCTTTCTTCCTTTCTTTCCTCTTCTCCTTCCATCTGCCCTTGTTTTTTCCTTTTTTCTTTGCAATTCTGCTTTTTCCTCCTCGTGTTTTTACTTCTTTCCCTTTTGCGTTGCTTCTCTCCTTCCTTATTTCCCTGTCTTCACTTTTTTCCTTCCTTTTATCTTGTCCTTACCTCCTTCATCTGATCCGAGAGTGTAGAACCCCTGTAAACTAGAGATATGAATCTATCACCTCAGAATCAGATTCTTGTCCTCTTCACTATGATACTGTTAGTACTGCTTACTGGAATTTCCTTCCTGGCTTTACTGCTTTGAGTTTTCTAAAGAATCAGAGTTTCTCTTTCACCACGTGAACTTACTCGTTGCTGTCCATGTGAGCCACCACCAAATTTTGTGATGGAGGTGTGGACAGCAGGGGTAGAGACTGCAGGTGTGTGTCCATGAGCGGGGCTTCAGCTGGTCTGTGTGGAGGCACAGTGGTGTGGTCGGCATCAGTGGCGGTCTGGTCCGAGCCAGGCTGCAGGTGAGACGAAGGTGGGGGGTATTGGTGCTGGTCAGAGAAAATGTCAGAGCTCGGTGAGGCTGATGTTTGACTGCTGCTGCTGGATGTGTTGGCGTCCAACATCTCCAGCAGGAGGTCGTACACCAGCACCACATTCTTCCTTTTCATGGTGGAAAGGTGGTCCATGCCTTTGTTACTGCAGAGAGAGGAG
>NW_019450078.1:0-1092 GCF_002814215.2 Seriola lalandi dorsalis | reverse complement strand
CAGCAGCCTTGGAAGACAAGGATTTCAGCTGGCATCTGCAGGAAGCCCACAAGGAAGTCTGCGACAGCCAGAGAGAGGAGGAAGAGGTTGGTGGTGGTGTGGAGCTGCCTGAAATGAGAGAATATTCAACACAAACACACTGTTAGATATAGCAGTTTTATAAATAAGTGAAGTTAATAGTTACAATTCTAAATGTATGAACTGTATTGTAACAACATGAATAAATACATCACAGCATCACAACTGTAAAAGCATTTTCAAATAAAGCCTAAACAGGAAAACAATATTTCTATGTATTATTGATATCATCTCATCATCATGCAGTAGTTTGATATGTGACAAATCATTACTAATCCTTTTTAGTCTCACTTCTGCTGGCTATATCAAAAGCACCACAATCACAGTTAGTGAAGCTGCTGAGCTCTGACAGCTCTCTGAGTAAAGCTCTTTGTCATACATCTGATTTATCTCTTTCCTTCTTCCCCTCCAGTATTAATATTTTAATTATTCAGAAGGCTGACTATGTTATACTTTGGCTGTATCTAACTACCTGTAGACCTCATCAAACAAAGGTCAAATAAAAAGATTTAAATCAAGCATGGAGGTCGTCTAATCAGGATTGCAAAAACACTATCCAATATCTCCTTGTCTGATTTTCATATTAAAAACCTTCATCAATAAATCGTACATGGTGAGTGGCTGGTGCCAACATAGTGTTTCAGTGTTGCAGTGGCAAAAGCAAGATTTCTTTCCTGATGGTTTAATATTTTGTCTGATGCTTTTGAAACTTTGGGGGAGAAGTAGCTGATGTTCCACTCCATCCACATACATGCTGCTAAAGATATTCGAGTTGCCTCTCTTCCAGAGCCTGTTGCCACTCACTGCCCTGGTGCTGATGTCTCTTCCCTGGTCATCGTCCCTCGCGTCACTTGGACACGGCTTGGGGCAAAGACAAAAACGAGCGCTACGAGGATCTCCAGCCTGCTATATTTACCTAAACTGTAACTTAAGGGTGCACTATGCATTCCTGCATGACGTCACTTCTGTTGACGTTCGAAGTAAATACGAAACAAAACAGAGCAAGCTCGCCCC
>NW_019450077.1:0-869 GCF_002814215.2 Seriola lalandi dorsalis | reverse complement strand
GTACAGAAACTGTTTTGGTCTCTAGAGATAATTTCCTCCTTCATGACACCTGTTTATATAACTCACCTGTTCACATTTTATTCAGGCTTAAAGTTATGGAGAATTAACTTTGTCAGACGACGTTGTGGTTATAATATGAGGATTTTAGCAGCAGCTTGGAAGTTTACATGTAGTCTTAATTGGCCAACTTGTTCCGTTGCCGTGACAATAGAAGCAGAAAAACGTGAATAAGAACAGCTTTATTGTGAATTCACTTGTATGAAAATGTTGTATATGTTAACACAGAGAGGAGAGAAGAGAAACCAGCTGACACCAGACTGAAACCAGCTGACACTAGGTCCAGCCTTGTACTAGGTTTTGACTCAGTCATGTTTTAATGAGCTCAGTACCTCTCTTTCCACAGACGCTCTCTGCCTGAACAAAATCTCCTTCAGTTAAAAGCATCGGTAAAATATTTATTCTTTGTGGTCAGAGTTCAACGAAAATTGACATCACTTTCAGAAAGGTTGATTTCCCACTCTGAGATGCCTAATACTGTAACTATACTACAGTATGGTGTAACAGCACTCTGCAGGCCCTTTCACCACCTTTCTACACGTGCACCGAAGCTCGCTGCCACTCCTGCCGGCCTCGGAAAACAAACACAACAGCTCGAGATTCATAGCTTGTCTTTGGTTTTGTGGCATGTACACAAATCTTTTCAATTAAAGCTTTGTTAGTGTCCAGGCTGGCCTACTTCCCTCAGACACACGCTGCCCTTTAGTGCAGAGCTATATAAAGGCCAGCTTGATTAGGACTTTTTTTTTTTTTTTAAACCTTGTTTGTCTTGCATATGTGCTGAAACAAAAATGCCCTGAATCGCTGATGGC
>NW_019450076.1:0-1184 GCF_002814215.2 Seriola lalandi dorsalis | reverse complement strand
GTGTGTGTGTGTGTGTGTGTGTGTGTGTGTGTGTGTGTGTGTGTGTGTGTGTGTGTGTGTGTTCAGTCCAGGGCCAGTAGCGGCGTGCTGGTCTCTCTGTCGGTTTGTCGGAGAGTTCCTGGTTCAACGGCCGACTGAGACCTGAAACACACGAGTGTGAGTGAAACTCTAGAACATTATATCACGTGATCATCACATGACATGACATCACTCTCGTCCCCGCTCCTCCTCCTCACCTCTTCATCATCTCCTTGTCTCCTCCTCCTCCACAGTTCTCCCTGACGTGCAGCGCGTCGTACGTCAGCGTGTACTCCGTCTCGTCGTTGTAGTCGGGTCCCAGCAGCGTTCGCGCCCAGATGCCCATGTCGTACGGCGGCAGCGTCCCGCCGAACTCCGACGGCAAACACTCGGGCTGGATGAGCTGGTGGAGCGAGTTCAGGTTGTTACCGTGGAGGAAGATCTGAGGAGGAGGAGAGGAAGAAGATGAGGAGACAAGGAGACTGGACAAATAAGAAAAGATGAGGAAACAAGGAGATGAGAGGAAGAAGAAGAGATGAGGAGACGAGGAGAGGAAACAAGGAGATGAGAGGAAGAAGACGAGAGAAAAGAGGAGGAAAAGAAAAAACAGAACAAGATGATGTGAAGAGGAGGAGAGGAAAGAGGAGCGAAGGATGTACAGTATGAACTGAACCGAGGAGGAGAAAGAAAGGAAGGAGGAGGAGGATGTAAACATGTTCACCCTCTTCCTGGTCTTGTCCTTGAGGAAGGGTTTGATGATGGTGTACATGGCGTGAATGTACCACGGCTGGTTCACAAAATGGATTCCTCCGAAGCGAGCGGGAAAACTGTCCTGAGGACGAGACGAGGGTCGAACAGCTGATCAGAGATCTGCGACATGACGCCGCCGTCACACTGACTCATCAGGACATGAAAATAACACTGACACGATGTAATACAGAGGTAATAAACAGTTTATAATCTTCTCACATTAATACTGAGAAAATGTTCATCTGTAAACGTTAAACAGCAACGAATCTTCACTAATTATTCAGCAGCAGTTCAGGTAAGAAAGATGAAGTAACTTCAGTACTTCAGCGTTCAAACCACTGAGACTCCTGAATCCAGTTTTTAATCTGTACGAGAGAGACAGCGGCGTGTCCTCACTCGGAGGTGACGGAGGTTCG
>NW_019450075.1:0-1120 GCF_002814215.2 Seriola lalandi dorsalis | reverse complement strand
CTCAGCACAGGTGAGGCACGCTCAGCACAGGTGAGGCCCACTCAGCACAGGTGAGACACAGGTGAGAGAACGCTCAGGACAGGTGATACATACTTGGCACAGATGAGAGAACGCTTAGCACAGGTGAGACACAGGTGAGGTTACGCTCAGCACAGGTGAGACACAGATGAGGTTACAGTCAGCACAGGTGAGACACAGGTGAGGTTACGCTCAGCACAGGTGAGACATACTTGGCATAGGTGAGAGAACGCACAGCACAGGTGAGGTTACGCTCAGCACAGGTGAGACACAGGTGAGGTTACGCTCAGCACAGGTGAGACATACTTGGCACAGGTGAGACACAGATGAGAGAACGCTTAGCATAGGTGAGACACGGGTGAGGTTACGCTCAGCACAGGTGAGACACAGATGAGGTTACACTCAGCACAGGTGAGACACAGGTGAGGTTACGCTCAGCACAGGTGAGGTTATGCTCAGCACAGGTGAGACATACTTGGCACAGGTGAGAGAACGCTTAGCATAGGTGAGACACAGGTGAGGTTACGCTCAGCACAGGTGAGACATAGGTGAGGTACGCTCAGCACAGGTTAGACATAGGTGAGAGAACGCTCAGCACAGGTGAGGCAGTGACAGTGGTTGGACTTTGAGTGGTCTGGTGGTTTAATGAGTGACAGGATGATAACAGCTCAAGCTTTAACTAACCTGTACTGATTTCTGATTGGTTCCTGTTCTGATGATGTCACAGACTCTCTGACTTGGAGGAAACCAGCCCTCAGTGGAATGGCCCCCCTCCCCCGCAGCCTGCACTCTGCCACCACCATCAACAACAAGTAAGATACATGTACTAATACTCCAAACACGTATTTATACTACAATACTGTTGTTAATGCAAATATTAATCTAACATTTATACTGGTCTCTCTCCCTCCACCTGTCTCCCTTTCCACCTGTTTTTCTCTCTGTCAGGATGTATGTGTTTGGAGGTTGGGTTCCTCTGGTGATGGATGATGTTAAAGTGGCGACTCATGAGAAAGAGTGGAAGTGTACCAACACACTGGCCTGCCTCAACCTGGGTACACACACACACACACACACACACACACACACACACACACACACA
>NW_019450074.1:0-915 GCF_002814215.2 Seriola lalandi dorsalis | reverse complement strand
TGTAGCCAAACATTTTGTCATTGTACTTTTCTGAAAGCGCCACAACTGAGATACAAGATTTCTCACCCAACAGCCAGAAAAACCTCAAATCGTATCATTGTCACCGACTTTCTGGGCACTTCCAGCTCGGGACTTCTACATTTTGGTGTTTTGATTAATTTAGCTCTCCAAGACAAATCCTTTACTTCTTTTAGTGTTCCTGTTCTGCACTTCCCAGAGATCATATGTAAAATAAACAGTGTGGGTGCTGTGGGGCGTATTTCCTTCTTCCTAAGATGTAGTTCGCATATGTGGGTGGTGATCTTCTCTTTGTCTTTTCAGCCGTGCACATCACTGCAGATGGCAAAAAGTGCCCAGTTTATTCTAAAGAATACACTAATACTGTTGCTGGAAATGTACAACACACCATTTACTGTAATTCACAGACTGTAGGATGAATCGAATCATGCTCCAGTATTGGTCAGGGAGTAACATACAGTATTTGTACTTGTCTGAAAATGTCTCACACTTTAGAAAAGTCAGGTTTAAGCTTGAAAGGAAAAAATGAAATACATTAGAAGTTTCTATTGCATGGTAGCTACAGAGTCGAAGCTTACATGGCCATAAAATCAAGCCCACTCATTCCATCTTGAGTCTGACTCTTTACCACCAAATACGAGACTCAAACGTGACCCAAATGCTAGCTGACTTAAGATTTTAGCCAGTCAGAGCTATTGTACAGAAAAAGTCACAGGTTAAACAAGTTATAATGTTGCAATGATACAAATCCAGAAGTATAGAGGTTTTTTCAGAGTGGATGGTTGGCAGATCTATAGCTTCAAAAGAAGCAGCCATGAACAAGTAGTCTCAGTCAGGAGGGATGTTTAGTCCAGACACACACGCATAGAGTCCGAGGAAAATGGTCACAGACACTGT
>NW_019450073.1:0-1010 GCF_002814215.2 Seriola lalandi dorsalis | reverse complement strand
ATCATCATCATCATCATCATCATCATCATCATCATCACTACTATCAGACTACTTTTTCCCAGTAGCAGAGGAACAGAACTCACAAAAACTCATTTATGTTCTTTGGAAGAAAAAAAACTTTTCAAAGGAAATTGCAACATGAAGTCTCATAAATTTCCAAGGCAGACAAACATTTTCCAGCATCTGTAACATTCATTAGAGTGTGACTGTGTCTGTCACTGACTTTCTGGGTTGACATGATTTGTTTTCTGTCAGGCTTGTCAGTATTTCATCAGCTCCTACCACAGTAAGTGTGCGCTACCATCCCATACACGCGTCACGACACACATGCACGGCCTGATATCTACACGCTAATGTACTCTGTCTTTGTTGACAAATAATAGCGAATATGCCATTCATTATTACTGTCACTATGTCGACTGCAGCAAACAAAAAGCAAACTTGTTCAGGTCTGTTTGTGTAGTCTGATGGAAATATTTTGCTGGTTACAACTTCTGCTCTAATTTCATTCTGTTCATCTTCATCCTAAAATATGTGAATGTGAAATTTACATTTATTAGATACGTATGAACGTATCTTGTTTTACTTTGTATGATATGATACATTTTCCGGGTTTAAAGCTCTACAGTTTAAGAAGATTTGTCCCAGATGCTGCATACAGTATCTTGCTGGGTGGTTAGTTTTACCACCGTGTCGTGTTACCCAGAATTTACTTTACTTTATTTTTTCTCTTTGTCTCTTCCCTGCAAGTTCTGATCAAAAGTGAAAATGTTACATAATTCAAGTTGGGAGAGAAAAACAGCAACCGTCTCTAACAGGAGCAAAACTTACAAACTTGTGAACTCGTATGAACTTTCACACGTCAAGTCGACTCAAGCCTGAACCTGCACCTGAATTTCACAGCCTCTCTTGGTAAATAAAGACTAAACTATTGTGGATCCAAACGGAGGCTGAGCTCTGTGTGAGAGACTAAATAAGAAAGATAGTCTGTCTCTTCTGACTTTTCTCTG
>NW_019450072.1:0-948 GCF_002814215.2 Seriola lalandi dorsalis | reverse complement strand
AATATGTCAAGAACGAAACAGACATACAAGAAAACAGTAAATCCCAACTAACGGGTTTGTTGATAGGTAATACGTAATTTACTAATGTTTTATAGATCAGCTATCAGATCAGTTAGTCATCTACTTATAAGCTGCTGATCAAGATTTAGAACAAATAGAAAATTTTATAATATCATATTGTATATAACATGTAGAAATAAACCCGCATTTATATGAAATAATATTTGTATTCAATACACTATTACTTAACAGTTTGTCATTGAAGATGTATTATCCACATGAGATATTTAAATTCTTTTTTGTTAATTTGTTTGTTGTTGGCATCTTTCATTTCGATTGTTTTGGATGTATTATGGACGCATCGCGAGGTTTTAGCGCGTTGTTCTCGGCCAATCGGTTCCCTCACCAATAAACTCACGGCCAATGAGACGTCAGTTTGCTGACGTGCGGTTACCAGGGAGGGAAAAGTTCCGCTGCTGTTCGCGGGTTGACAGAGTAGAGACAGCCATCAACATGGACGTGGAGATGGCGGAGCCTGAGCGTGTGCAGAAACCGACAGAAAGCGGGCCAAAGACGGGCACGGAGGCTGGGGAGAGTTCGTCTAAAAGCTCTGGCGGCGCCTACGAGCTGCCCTGGGTGGAGAAATACCGTCCACTGAAGCTGAACGAGATCGTAGGGAACGAGGAGACAGTGAGCCGGCTGGAGGTGTTCGCAAGAGAGGGAAACGTCCCCAACATCATCATCGCAGGTCAGTTCAGAAACACGGAGGGAAAAGGTCAGAACGAGAAAATGTAGAGTTTGACAGGCTGGAGAATAAAGTAAGTTCGTCGTTACAGTGGTTCAACCACTGCATGGTGCTCAGGGACTCTACATGTCTGAAAGACTCTAAAAAACTTTGAATTCAGTTCCCTCATAAAGATAGAGGGTGTTAAATTTAAAGCACAAAGC
>NW_019450071.1:0-845 GCF_002814215.2 Seriola lalandi dorsalis | reverse complement strand
AGTTCTATTTCAATACTCACATTACGGAAATCCCTGAAAGGGACGAACTGCACAATGTCCCGAACAGCCTCTTCTCCTGTGTTAGACCTCAAAACACTGGCATCTCCATCCAGGAACTCCATGGCAGCAAAGTCTGCATTGCCCACACCGATGATGATAATGGACATGGGTAGCTTGGACGCCTGTACAATGGCGTGACGTGTCTCGTCCATATCGCTGATGACACCGTCTGTTATAATGAGGAGAGTGAAGTACTGCTGCAGAGGGGAAGAGGGATGATGGAGGGGAAGAGTTGAGAGGATGAAAGAGAGAGAGACAAAAGACAAAAAGAGAATGAAGAGAAAAAGTAACTTTTGTTGCTAAATTTGAAACAGATCCCAGAGTAGCTTGAAGAGGAATCTGCAATCTCAATCATGATGATTACATATGCTGTCAATAATGGTAAGCAGAGTGACACTGTGTGAAAAAATAGAAATCAGAATGAAAGCTTCTCTACATTACAGTGAGTTGAGCTCCATTCATATGACAGAGCACACCATCTGTTCCTGGGAAAAAATGGAGGGAAAAAAAGAAAAATGAATTTAGCAGAACAAGAGGAGGAGAAGTGAATGATGAATGACTAAATGAGAGATCAGGCTTTGGGATATGACGGAAAACCCCTATAGCATGGTGTCATGAATTTTCTTCTATACAGAAATTCAGGGAACAAACCTGAATAAATAAGTGGAGGAACATAATGAATGCACAAAAAGGCACAAGGGGTTACTGGACTATTTGAAGTATGACAGTATGAAAAGTTCGTATGGAAAAGGAGGAATGTTTCATGACAGTTTGGACAGATGGCA
>NW_019450070.1:0-932 GCF_002814215.2 Seriola lalandi dorsalis | reverse complement strand
TTAGGTGTTGGTACCCAATAGAATCTCCACACATGTGCTAGTGTTATGTGAGTTTAGCTTGGGTTTAAATACACTCTGGAGGGAGAACAGAATTGGTGGCATCACATCGTGTTAACTGTGCTGGTGTTATCTCTATTCTCCTCAATCGAGTGTCAATAAAGGCTTTAGACATCTTCCAGCAGCTCAAAAGGTTTCCATCACAAATTGGCATCACAAACAGGATCCCAAGAGAAATACGACTGGTAAATGTAAAGATTTCATTACTCATGTCTGTGTTTGAGGGGATCATAAAGAAAGTGTATGCTATATTTTTTTGCAGTTTGGCTGTGAACGTCTATGGCCTGAATAAGGTCAGGGTTCAATGTCCTTGGATTGTGACCCACAGACATCCTCCCTCTGGGGGAGGAGGCAAAGAGGAGGTACCATTGTATAATGTAGCTGATATATTTTACCATTTGATTTTGAATTTATTTGAATTTTACACTCTTTTTTTTAAATCAAATTACTGCATTGATGAATAAACAAACAAATCTACAAATATATATGAAAAGTTCTGCTTCAAATTATGTATATTTTCAGGACGATAATATTTCCCTTTTAATTTTATTCCTCTTAGTTGTTTAAATTGAAGTGCTCACAGATCATAGAAATATGTCAACTTTGATACGGGATTGACTTTCTATTGTTTTAAAGGATCACAAACCAAACAAATTGAGAACTAAGCCAGCTTAATTAGCTTTAATAAGTAAAACCATGTATTGGTATTATTTCCATTTACCCTGTCAAAGTCTGACATGCTAATATGGATGCCTCTTGTTGTTTAAAGGTGCTACACATGTAAACTTGCCTTACAATACTACTTTATTAATTGTTCATAAATACACTATATGGACAGGCATTGTATGATTTTACGTCAAAGAAAAATAAGCAGA
>NW_019450069.1:0-933 GCF_002814215.2 Seriola lalandi dorsalis | reverse complement strand
CCAAACACTATTAAAACACATCAGTGAGACACACACATGTTCCTCCATCACCATGAATACACACACTCTAGTTCTTTTAGACTCAGTCCTACACACACTGTCCTGCTGACCCAAATAAACCCTAGAGCACCAAACGTGGATTAATCTGCCGCTGAAAATAGTCCTCAACAAATATACTATTTCCTCCTTCAGTATACATACTGTATCGATAGATAGATAGATAGATAGATAGATAGATAGATAGATAGACATTTTTGACCTTTAATAGGATTAATTGACAATAAGATGAGAAGAGGAATATGTATAGATATTTAATAACAGCAGGTTTATTCTTTAAAGCTTTGGAGCCTTTTCCGTCCTGACACAGAGAATTCCGGGGAAATTCCTGAATATGAAGTAGATTTTTAGGTTAAATTACATTGTTGATCATATTCAGCAACTGGTTCTAATCACAAAAGGTATATTGGTAAAAGTCCAACGGATCAGGAAACACAAGCAGTGTATCCAGATTACGTCTAAACCACTTTATCCTGAGATCAAACTCATTGCACAGAAAATGTTCTGTAAACTGACAGATGTTTAGGGACGCTTTGTGTTTCTCTTGTATATTGTATATATTGTTATATTGTGTTAACCTGCCCAGGGGCTGCAGAGAGTAATTAGCTATCAGCTAAATCTGGCACAATTTATTGATTAATGTTTTTACATGGTCCCTGATAAATAAGTATAAGAAACTAAACTAAACTTAACTGAACTTTAGATGTATTTGTCACCATGCTCAGGTCTCATGAGCATGGTGGTACTACATCAACAATAATGTTAATGTAAATAACATGTAGGCTGCAGTAGACCAACTGTTCAAAGCTAAAATAACCAGTTAAAGTAGAGGAATGTCCCGACCAAATGTATTTTAATAGTTGACAACCAGTTTAA
>NW_019450068.1:0-1062 GCF_002814215.2 Seriola lalandi dorsalis | reverse complement strand
CTATACTATGGCGTTTTTTGACATTTTATGCCTTACTATACTATGACGTTTTAATGCATTTTTATGCCTTATTATACTATGGCGTTTTAATGCCTTTCTATACTATGCCGTTTTTTGACATTTTTATGCCCTACTATACTATGACGTTTTTTGACATTTTATGCCTTAATATACTATGGCATTTTTACTCCTTACTATACTATGACGATTTTTGACCTTTTTATGCCTTACTATACTATGACGTTTTAATGCCTTACTATACTATGAAGTTTTTTGACATTTTTGCGCCTTACTATACTATGGCATTTTTATGCCTAACTATAATATGGCGTTTTTTGACATTATATGCCTTACTATACTATGGCATTTTAATGCCTTACTATACTCTGACGTTTTTTGACATTTTTATGCCTAACTATACTATGGCGTTTTTGACATTTTATGCCTTACTATACTATGCCGTTTTATGACATTTTATACCCTACTATACTATGACGTTTTTTGTCATTTTATGCATTAATATACTATGGCATTTTTTGAAATTTTTTCGCCTTGCTATACAATGACGTTTTTTGATATTTTATGCCTTATTATACAATGGCGTTTTTTGACATTATATGCCTTACTATACTATGGCATTTTAAAGCCTTACTATACTATGGCTTTTTTTGACATTTCTATACTATGGCGTTTTTTGACATTTTATGCCTTAATATGCTATGACGTATTTTGACATTTTTGCGCCTTACTATAATATGACATTTTCTTGACATTTTATGCCTTTTTTGACATTTTACGCCTCACTATACTATAATGTTTTTTGACATTTTTATACCCTACTATAGCATGATATTTTTTGACATTTTATGCCTTACTATACTATGGCGTTTTTATGCCTTTCTATACTATGACATTTTTTGACATTTTATGCCTTACTATACTATGACGTTTTTTGACATTTTTATGCCTTACTATACTATGGCGTTTTGATGCCTTATTATACCATGACGTTTTTTGACATTTTATGCATTACTATACTATGGCGTTTTAATGCCTTACTAT
>NW_019450067.1:0-884 GCF_002814215.2 Seriola lalandi dorsalis | reverse complement strand
ATTCTCAATACCTCCCAATTACTCTCAAAACATCCAAATAACTCCATAACCCAATAACTCCCAATACCCCCCAATAACACCAAATAACTCTCAATAACTCCCAATAACTGAATAACTCTAAATAAGTTATAGATATTATAACAATAACTAAGCTGTCAGTTGTTTTGTCACACTATAGTGTATGCCGTCATGTTATGTTACGTTACGTTACGTTACGTTACGTTACGTTACGTTACGTTACGTTACGTTACGTTACGTTACGTTAGGTTAGGTGACATTAGGCAAGGGCGGGTTACACCCAGGACATCAGTCCATCACAGTTCTGACATATACCGACAACAACCATTCATGCTCAATATAACACCAATGTGCAATTGACAGTCACCAAATAAACTGCATATGTTTGAACAGAGGAAGGAACCCAAACAGGCACATAGAGAACCTGGACCTGGCCGTCCATTCAAGCCCAGAACCTTCTTACGTGAGGCGACGGTGCTAACCACTGCACCACAGTTGACAGTGGTTATACTGTTCTGTAAATACCTGTAGCCCCAGATCACTGAATCTGCCTCACAGATTGAGTCTCAGATTAAAGGGATGTGAAACTGAAACTGTGGATTTCTGAACAACAGTTCAGACAATGCTTTGAGCACTTCAGCATGAAGTTATGAACAATCAGCTGGATAATGATTTCTTTTCATCTTTAACCCATAAATCCCAAATAGCCCATGTAGTAATAAATAGCAATACAACATTTGTCATGATACATCAAGTGCTTTTATTACATACTAGAGATCGTGGGATCGTCTAGGGCACATTCTATAAATTGTAGTTCTATGCTGATGCACTGACGCACCAGACATATTGACATTGTCAACCTGACC
>NW_019450066.1:0-1012 GCF_002814215.2 Seriola lalandi dorsalis | reverse complement strand
ACCTTATCAGAGCTGCAGAGGCTCCTACTGTGTTTCTACCTTTTCATCTTCATCTGCCATGGGATTTTATAGCAGCCCCAAGAGCCGTGTGGTAAAAAGTTTTAAAATCTGGCACACTGACTGGAGACACCCTCATGATGCTTTTTTACCAAGTTTCATGTCTGTGCCTCGACTTCTCTAGGACAACCAACAGGTCAAAGTTGGAGGTGGGTTTATATGAAACTTTGCCCAATTTTCAAAAACTGAGGGACCATTGGATTTCTTGGATCAGACCGAGTTCAATTTCCACCATATTGGATTTTCTGCCACTTTGGTTTTTATGTAAAAGTATTTTTTCGTTACTCCTCTGACAAACTGTGTCCAATGAGTGAGGTCACATCTCAGCAATGCTTTCATATATAACTAGAATTACCGCCTCGCGGTGAATCCCTCCGCTTCTCAGACTAGTTTCAGGTTACATCCGTTTATCCAGAGTCATAGAAAATATGAACCATTTGTGTGAAATTTTGTCATAATTGCTGTGAAGTCCTGAGTATTGGCTAAAAAATGTTTTGTGAGGTCAAACTGGCTTGACCTTTGACCTATGATCACCAAAATATAATCAGTTCGTCCTTGAGTCCAAGTGAATGATTGTGCCAAATTTGAAAAAGTTCCGTCAAGGTGTTATCAAGTAATCGTGTCCACAACAATGGGATGGATGACATCCTCTGGTTCTGGCTGTCGACGGCTCGGAGGAACTAAACTTTGTATATGGACTCAGGACCCAATCAGGAAGTAGCTCAAGAAATCTGGTGCCCTTTCACTTTTAGGGGGCACTACAATAAATTAGCATTTTTCCTTTAAACTGTTGATGCATTTGCCATAAGGATCCATGGTTGAGACATGGCAACTTTATCATGTCAACTTAATTGATGTGGCTGCTACTATGGATTTGTGGGTGTTTTTGCTACTTTTCGGACAAATCTTCACTAAAGTTGGCACAGATAATATTCAGACCAAGCCTTGCAAAACT
>NW_019450065.1:0-918 GCF_002814215.2 Seriola lalandi dorsalis | reverse complement strand
TTAGTGTCTACATGGGCGGGACACAATAACGCAATAACGAACAGCAAAGATTAACCTGCAAAGTGTTCAAGGAAGTCATAGCATATGGAGTAATGAGTGATGCTGTGACTGTGTCTCAAATGGTCAGAACCAGAACGACAAGGAAAAGGGTTTTATAGTAAAGTGAAAGACAGTGCGGTTCCAAAGTCTTAACAGGAGATGGAAAAATGTTTCTCCAGCTAAAAGCCTGACTCTAAACAATCCTTGTCACTATAATATAGTGATAAATAATGTCACTACTTGTGTCCCAAACACATTCAAGGACTTAAGTATTTTCTCTGAGAATATTGTTCATGTCAGCTTTGTGAATCCCTTGAAACATTAAACACTCTCCCCACATGCAAACCTATAGTGGGACAATCTAAGCCATATAATATTTGGTTTGGTTTTGGTTTATTTATAGTCATACAATCTGTGCAAATGTCTTAAATGCATTCCTCCATATTCAAACCATTATTCATTCATTACCTTCAAACACTGGCTGAAAATCAGATGCTCTGCTCTGAGATTCAAATGTCATGATAACAAAAGAGAGGCACAAACTGTGGATATGTGGAACCTCCATTCAACAAGACAAACAGATGTACCAGTCTAATGTTTGTTAAAATGAAAAGCATGGTCAGTGAGAGTGAGGCAGGTGGTGGTGGTGGTGGTGTTTTGCAGGAGCGCTGACGCTGATGGCGAGTGACAGCGTCTCCTCCCTGAGGAGATTTTTGGAGCAGATGGGAGACGGATGTGCAGGTGAACAGAACAGGTGCTGTGGCCGCAGACAGCTAAGGATGAGTAAACCGCTGCTGTATCAGACAGGTAATGGAGGACTAAACAGATGAATGGAAACTTGGAACGTGACGTTCTGTATCCATGAATAAATTCACCTGA
>NW_019450064.1:0-803 GCF_002814215.2 Seriola lalandi dorsalis | reverse complement strand
TCACACGCTCTCACATGCACACATGCCAGCAAAGAGAGGAAGATAGTCTGCAAGATAATGCAAATGATAAAAAATGAGAACTGGTGTATAACTAATGCATAACATTTTTATCAGATGGTATCACTTTGCAGGTCTTGTGGCCTCCACCGGTGTAATCAGATTAGTTTGAACAATTAATGAACAGCAGGTACGAGTGGCTGATTGGATTATAGCTCCCCCTTTTCAGTTTTTTTTTATTATTGCAGGAATCTCTTGCTGATGGCTGACTTCCTGCTAACGTGACCTCCAACACCCGCCCTCGGGGTGGTTGCCTGAGCCTGACTGACAGCAGCTTGACATGGCACTCTCAATGGACTGAATAATGTATATGTAAAGTGCATATATGCTGACATTGTGGACAGCGTACACATGCTGCGTGTTACATAGCTCTTGGCAGTGGATCAATTTAGCAAGTGAACTCTCTTTAGGGCGATCAGTGATTGCTACATAGAATTACAAGTAGTCAAAAGCAGAGGTGTAGATTCAGTGGACAGCTGACATGATCGATGTGCAAGCAGAGGAACCTTGAAAATGGAGCTGCAACAGGCATCAACTGAAAAAAAAAAACCTCTGGCCTTCCCAATAAAGTTTAGTAAACATGTGAGAACACTGAAAAATAGAAGATTAGCTTGTATTCAGAAAAAAAAGAAGATGCCTTCTTTTCTCCTATTCACCTCTCTCTCTCTATCTGTCTCTCTCTCTCTCTCTCTCTCTCTCTGTGGTCCATCAGGTTCATCTGCAGTGAGCAGACATGAAAAATGGAT
>NW_019450063.1:0-913 GCF_002814215.2 Seriola lalandi dorsalis | reverse complement strand
ATTGCGACCAGTGATTTATATTTCAATATGGTGCGAGTGTCATGCATAATTTCAATATCCTGTTATATATATATTTACAGACAAAAGCTTTGCAATGCTAGTGCCAGGGTCTGTTCTCCATAAAACTCTGTTATTGTGACTAAATATGCAGATCCCGGAAAAAAAAAAAAAAAAAAAAGGAAATGTGTGAAACTGCATTACAAATATGGAGAAACATCAGTTTTTCTTCACTGGCAGACATTTCATCTCATTATTATTAAGACTGAATACGACACCGAGTATGGGAGTTAATGTCTTTCTAAGGTAGTTTATCTTTTCACTTTAAAACCAGGGATGCGACAGTTTGCATCTGCTGTTGTTATTTTGTCTGAGGTCTCTCGGGACATAGGTGGCAGTCGGTCGAGTGGAAACAACACGGAAGTGAAGGTGAAGAATTAAGGGAGCAAACAATTTGAGTTTCCCATCTGCCAGCTCGGAAACAGGAGCAGAAAATCCCAATTTTTTTCCCTGTGAAAACATCTGTGGAGTCAGACTAAGTAATCCCAGATACAGTGCCTCTCTCCAGTCAAACCACACAGAGGAGCAACAATTGCAAACTCTGCGCACACATGGTGATGAAGCTGACACCCATCTCCTCCATCCTCCCAGCCCAAACAGCCATACTGGCAGACAAAAAGCCCTCCTACCTCTCCTCCTAGCAACCACATTTCTAAACAAACCGCCACTTATCAACAGCGGCACACTAAATATTGTATGTACACAAAGAAATGCAAAACAGGAAGCTCGTTCGCAGAATAATGGCAGATAGGAAACAAGAGAGAGAGAGAGAAAGGCAGTGAGAGAGCGCTGAAAAAGAAGATGTTTTCACTGATTGTTGCGCTGTTTTGTTAATGAGTCCATAAAGTGGCTGTGA
>NW_019450061.1:0-1015 GCF_002814215.2 Seriola lalandi dorsalis | reverse complement strand
CATCTGCACGAGCATGCATCTATTCTTTAATACAAATACTACAGAATGTTTATTCCTGTGCTTTTAAATCCTAAAACCATTATTTTTTTTTGTGATCAATTTCCTGCCCATTTTGCTGTTGCTAGGCTCACATAAAAATACATAAATAAATTACAGCACATCAATAAAGAAACAAAGCAGTGAGAAAGCATACAGACCCACTCACTGTTTTTAGTGGCGTATTTCAGGTTTGACTGAAAAACATTGTAGCATGGGGTATTATTATGTTTTATGACATTTTATGTTTTTATCTGGTCAAGATTTATTAGGGGCATAGTTGATCCAGAGGATTATGAGTAGCGAATGCTTTATGAGCATCTCTATGCTTTACATTCACATTTGTAGATGCTCTCCTGCACAAAAAACAATTATGACCATGAAGGAAGTGCTCCATCCCTACGTCTTAACTGCTCACGTCTTTCAAATTCGAAACCACCAGTTTGATCCAAGCTTTCTGATGACATCATCAGGGTTATCTTTTGTAGCTCAGACAGAGTTCAGTATAAAAAAAAAAAATCAAACTTGAGCATCCAAACTTTCAGGCCGGTTTGACTCATATCATGTAACAGAACGTAACTAGATCTAACTAGAACTCAAGTTTGGATCTTTTATTTTGAATTTTGGTGTCAATCCAAACTGAGCAATAAATTTTACTTAATTTTATTTTTTTATTTTTTTTTATCAGAAATCGACTTGAGCATTTGAGCCATTTGAATTCAATCATTGTTTTGTCCCCTTTTATCGGACACTTGAAATTTTTACCCAAATATGTCAACAAAAATAAGGAAAATTCAAACATAAATAATTCAAATAATTTCATGTGGTGTTTAACTTCCAATAAGGTGTTCATTCACTTAAGATTCAAACTGTTATTGCTGTTAGTTTCCTCCATCCAAAACAGCTGTGTGGTAAATGTTTAGGTGTCAAGATGTGCTTATGGAAAGTGTTGAACATCAGGAGAAATCCGCTGCTGCAG
>NW_019450060.1:0-1004 GCF_002814215.2 Seriola lalandi dorsalis | reverse complement strand
ACTGTTTACCACTGGGGCCAAGCTTTTCATATTAACACTGATATGGTACTCAGCGTTCTCTATAGCAGTGCCAACCGCTGCCTAGAACAGAGCCGGCATGTCTGTGTCTGTGTAAATCTTATCACTGTCTGCCATAGGGCCAAACGCAGCATATTAGCATTGATGCTCCACAATAACAGCATTCATGGCTGCAATGGTTTCCAAACACTGCAAATCAGAGACCAGAGGGAGCGTGACAGAGCGGGAGGTAAGAGAAAAACAAGAGGAGCAAGAAAATTAGTAAATTAGAAAAGTGGAAAACAGAGTAAGACAGAAAGATGATAAGAAAGAAACTGGAAGATGGTCCAACAGGAAGACATAATGTCTGAGATAAGAATGGTAATATCAAAAAGGGGAAATGAAAAGCTGCGTTGAATCAAAGAGAGAGAGGTGGAGCTGACCATCTCTTAGCTCTAACTGCTGTGCAAAGGAGGCCAGGTTTTCCCATTACCACTCTGAAAATAACAGCTTAGCCCCATCACTCAGTCTTCACTCAGAGCCAAACAGTTGCATTACTGCTGACGGGCCACATATAACTGTATCCATCGTAATAATAAGTAAGAAAAGCTAATATTTTTGGCCTGGAAAAATTCAGCCTTCTTTATGCTGCCCACTGCTGCTATTACAAAGAATGATGCTATTGTTATCTGTGTCATTTGATTCTTCACGGTACCAGGTTTAACAATTTAAAATACAAAACACAGATGTTAAGTTCATTTCTTTAAATTGACATTTTAGGATTATGTTACCGTACAGACATGAGTGTGGTATTGACCTTCTTATCTCTCAGAAAATAGGCATATTTGCCAAAATGTGGACCTACATTCCTTCGATTGTAATAAAGGAGTTCACATTTACTGAGGCTGTCATGGGGTTACCTCATGCCTTCAGAGAAGTAGCCAAGTGGTTATGCAGTCCTATTTTTTAATTCTATTTTGCCGGCTCATAGGATTGTTGCTACTTGT
>NW_019450059.1:0-915 GCF_002814215.2 Seriola lalandi dorsalis | reverse complement strand
CTGTATTGTTCTTCTCAATATTTAAAACATTCAAACATTCACAGTGTAGGCTGGAAAAAGTATGTGGAAAAAAAACTGTCTACCTGCTGAAGCTCAGGAGAAGCTGGTGATGCAGCAGGACAATGACCCTGAACATCGGTGTAAATCTGTTGGAGAGGCCCGACCCCAGAGCCCAGACCTTAATCCAGCAGAAGCTGTGGAACGAGCTGAAGAAAGCTGCTCACACCACAACAACCTGCTGAAGCAGCTCCAAACTTCCTCCTGAACGCAGAGCAGCTACTGAAGAGGAGGTTCAACCGGTTATTAAACCCCAGGGTTCACTTACTTTTTCCTCGAGCACTGCGAATGTTTAATGGATATATTCAATAAAGAGACGAACGATTATAATTGTTTGTGTGTTATTAGCTGAAGCGCTTTGTTTGTGTCGGTGCTTGTGACTTAGATGAAGATCACATCACATTTTATGACCAATTAATGCAGAAACCAGGTCATTCCAATGGGGTCACTTACTTTCTCTTGCCACTGTATTTTCATAGTTTGTCATTTTTGCAGAAATAGTGAAACAGCCTCTAAAATTATATCATCATCATATCATTGTAAACGTAATATTTTATTTGGTGTTTGGACTTTTGGTCGAGCAAAAAAGGACATTTGAAAATGTCACATTTGGCTAATGGTTTAAACGCTTCATAGACTAAACATTTAAACATTAAAGTTAATCAAAAAAATATTCTGCAGATTAATCGATAATGAAAATAATGGTTAGTTGCAGCCTTACTGTGAGCTCAGAGCGGCACTTTCCTTACAACTTATATCATCAGAACAAAAATGATGAATTCTTTTGTAAAAGTCGAGCTCTTTAAAGACGGTTCTTCAACTCCTCCAGCGGTACGAGTGTTTTCAGATCCCTAAGAC
>NW_019450058.1:0-987 GCF_002814215.2 Seriola lalandi dorsalis | reverse complement strand
TTAGAGCCTGTCCACCTTCACTGTTGAGCTCCTCAGTACCGTGACCCTGTTCCTCGAGGCCTGACACTCAAACCATGAAAAATTTAGTGTGAAATGTAGCCATGCAAATGCTGGAGATTTTATTTCATTTGACCAGGTTTTGAGATGCATGAGATGCTGATGTCCGTCCAATGTGATGACAGTGAATTGAAGTTTCACAGACAATTCATTTGACGAGTTCAGAATTTTGTGCATTACAGCTAACCACATTTGAATATGACTGTAGGATGTTATTTGCATTGCCTGCATTCTATTGCATGCTCCAAACAAGAAAACCATAAAAGGCATAAAAAGTCATAATATAGTAAGCCATAAAAAGTAATAGTAAAGTAAGGCATGAAAAGGCATACTATAATATGGCATAGAAAAATCATAGGCATTAAAGGTCATCGTATTGTAACACATTTAAAGTCATAGTAAAGTAAAGCATAAAAAGTCATAGTAAGGTATAAAATGTCATTATCGTAAGGCATAAAATGTCATATTATCGTGAGGCATAAAATCTCATCCTATAGTAAGGCATAAAATGTCATAGTAAAGTAAAGCATAAAAAGTCATAGTATAGTAAGGCATAAAATGTCATATTATCGTAAGGCATAAAATGTCATAGTTTAGTAAGGTATAAAATGCCATATTATCGTGAGGCATAAAATGTCATCCTATAGTAAGGCATAAAAAGTCATAGTATAGTAAGGCATAAAATATCATTGTATAGAAGGCATAAATTTTCTTTGTATCGTAAGGCATAAAATTTCTTTGTATCGTAAGGCATAAAAAGTCATAGTAAGGCATAAAAAGTTATATTATAGTAAGGCATAAAATATCATAGCATAAGGCTTAAAAAGTCATATCATATTATCGTGAGGCATAATATTTCATAGTATAGTAAGGCATAAAATGTCATATTATCGTAAGGCATAAAAAGTCATAGTATAGTAAGGCATTAAA
>NW_019450057.1:0-951 GCF_002814215.2 Seriola lalandi dorsalis | reverse complement strand
CGAGGGTTACAGTCTGTTGGTGCTTACAGTGACCCTCACCATCCTCGCTGCAGGACTCAGGACAGGAGATGAAGGTTTTGCTGTCAATAGATCTCTTCCAGCCAAAGTCCAGGTTTGGATACCTGCAAACCAAGAGGAGACCGTCTACATTAGACTGATGGGACACTGGTTCGGTCAAGTCTACACACTAATGGTCGACCGAGCTACTTGTTTTACACACATAACTATCAACACAGGTCACTGGACCAATATGTGTAAGGGGATAATTTACTGCTGCAACAAGGAAATTTCTTCATCTAAATGAATCCAGCCATTGTATTTTGTCCCAGTGAGCATTATAGGAAAATCATATTAAGTACTTATGGATTTTGTGCCATATAGGACACCTGCCTGGACTTCATTCATCAGCTGATGTGGTTGACAGTTGACAAACTGTTGTGTTCCAGTATAAGAGTGTAGCCATTGCTCTTTCCAGATTCAGCAGTTGTAATAAATGAAATGTATTAATTCTTAAAAAACGATTCACTCATGTTTCAATGTGGTGTGTGTGGAGCAGGGACCTGAAATCAGGGGGGAGGGTCTGGGCTCCCACTCCAGCTTCACTGGCCGTCTGGGCTCTGAGCTCCTCGGCGGTCAGGAGGCAGTGGAGGCGGTAGAGGATGCTGGGTAGACACACTGCTTTCCTCCACAGGGAGGCTGGGATGGGGTGGATGGCACACAGCTCTGGAACCAGGATCTGTCAAACACAACGCTCCTGTTAGACTGGGACTGTTACAGTGCAGAAATGAAAAGGTGATGTAGCTGGAACTCAATCCACACACAATATATATATATATACATACACACACACACCAAGTTTATACCAACAGCAGCTTTGTATAAAGAAATTCATTTCATCACACAGATTCATACACAATGAAACAAAAAGGTTAAATGCTACTTTAACATGCC
>NW_019450056.1:0-951 GCF_002814215.2 Seriola lalandi dorsalis | reverse complement strand
TTACCCACAGAAATACCAATTCCACACAAGTGTTTTATGTTACACACATGCATCATATATATATATATATATACCAAGAAACATTTTTATTTTTTTTTATTTTTGCACAACTAAGTGAAGGGGTCTGAATACTTTCCAAATCCACTGAGAGACTAGCTAGCCTTGGTATGGCTACATACAGACATATATACATATGAATGTACCATATGACACGAGTGAAATCCAGCAGTGACTCATTTCTCCAGTTGACTAAGGCTAAACAGAGGAAAATTTGCCAATTTGCTGTGTGGATACACACCTCTCCATCCACTATTCTTGATATCTTGTATCTCAAAAAACATGCTTTCACTCGCACTTTGATAATTGAAATCATTTTTCTCACTTTCAGCTTAAAAACATGAAATGACTGTATATGCTAAAACAGGATACCAAAAAAAAATCAACAAATTCAGTGTGAATGAGGCATAACACAGGTAACAAGATAAGTGCCACTTAGTATGTGGATAAGTTTTTGTTTTTTTTTATGTTTAAACAAAATACTTGGATACCTCTCAAAGCAACAAAATACAACCTCAAGTTAGTTGTGTTATTGTTTTGTTTTTTTTCCTTTGTCAGTATCTAACCTTGTCATAGCAGGAACATTGAAGAAATACTTCTTGGCTCAAGGTGAGGGGAGAGATGGAGCTCTCAACCATGCAATCATCATCATGCCTAATGACAACAAGGAGTGGTAGAAGTGGCTGATAATGATAATGATGATGGAAACTGTGAATAGTGTGGTAAGTATGAATGCATGCACACACTCCAAAAATAAAATATGTATGCACTCGTCCAACTGGTCATGAATGTGAGTTTTTAAGTTAACTAGTTTTCTGTCTTCCCATCGAAACCATCTGGTTCTGGTTAACCAAGCTCTATCAATAAAAGGTGTGTGTATAGGGAGCAGGATAA
>NW_019450055.1:0-1037 GCF_002814215.2 Seriola lalandi dorsalis | reverse complement strand
GAAGTCATGCAGCTGTGGACTCTGTCACCTCGTGATGATATAAACAGGACGGAGGTTCAGAGGACGAGGACGTTTTCAGATCGAATGAAAAACATCAACAAAAAGAAAATCTCATGAAAATATAAACAATAATTTACTTTTACAGTCGAGTCGGTTTGAACTGTTTAATCTAATGTTTGGTAGTTTAATGTTTAACATGACTGTTGCTACAGAACAAAGTACAGTTGGACTAAAGTAAAGCACTTGAATGCACCATGGACACAGGTGTGCCATGTACTTTCTGCTCTTCACTTATTATTTTCAGATTCATACAGTTGATTTATTCGTATTTCAGACGTTTGTGTTACAAAGCTTTTAAAAGTCCGAGTGAAGGTCGTTACCTGCGTCTCTCGGCCTCCAGCTGTGGATCAGTAAATCATCACGTTTGTCAAAAACCTTTTTCTTTGCAGCTGATGATCCGACACTTTGAGTCGAGACCTGCATCGAGACAAATCCTGGTCCAACACGCTGCAGATCGAAGCGTCTGTGCAGCTTCACAGACTTTGGTTTTCACTACTGAACTTTGAACTTTGGCATCTGGCGTCTTAAAAATAAAGGCAGGACATTTATTTCCTCCTCGCAGGGCGTCGCCATTTATCCAAACGTTCCAACATATCAACAGATACAGAGTCAATGTGAGGAATTTAGTCAGAAATTACTTGCGTGATTGTTCACCTGATGACATTTCACTCCTGTTTATCTGCTTTAATGACGTTTCTCAGGTGGAAACAGGAAGCAGCAGCAGTTGTTTGTTTACTGATCACATTTTGGACAAAACGCCAAATCTACAATCTGACGCGCCCAGATTCACCTGTGAGGCTTTTAATAGAGACTAAAGCTCCATGATCAGTTGAACCTCATCTGATTTCACTGATACTGACGCACATCAGGCCTCGAGTATTTACTTACTATTACTTCTATTCCACGATGTTTTCATGGGAAATCTTGCACTTTCTGATCCACTGCACGTATTTCATTGCAATAGTTTCTAGTTACTT
>NW_019450054.1:0-932 GCF_002814215.2 Seriola lalandi dorsalis | reverse complement strand
CTCAGACACTGTGACGGGTCAGGAGATTTTTTATTTATTTTTTTTTAACATCATAATTAATGTTTTCTGTGAATGTAGAGAAAACCAACTCACTCGCTCATTTCCAAGCTTCAACAGGAACTTTGATTATTGAGAAAACTTTACAAATGTCAAATATTTATTTTGTCATTATAGTTTATCTGATCTTTATTTCATCATTACAGCTGTGAGATTTGTTCTGAATAAAAAACATGCTGAACACGCACACACACACTCACACACACACACACACACACACGCACACACACACACGGACAGACGCTGTGTTTTTGGGTTTCTCTGTGAGCGATGTGACATTTTAAAATCCGTTACACTGGTTCTGCACGACTGGATGCTTTAATAAAAACACACAGTTTCTGTTCTCCATTAACAAGCACAACAGAGAAAGAGAGAAAGCATTTTATTTATAACACAGGTCTTTATTTAAAACAAGCAGTTTCCAGCTGCAGCACAGAGTCGCAGCGCTGCAGGGAGAAACACAACAGAGAATATGAAACACACACAAACACGTCCAGTGACTGAGAGGAGTGGACTGATACTGATTCAGCCTTTTCTGTCAAAACCAAATGCAGCAGGAGAAGCAGCTTTTAAAAGAGGCACACAGAGAAATAACACCAACCTTTTACACAAAGGTTCAACTGAAACTTTAAAGCTCCTCCAGTCTAAAGCTCTCTGTCCATGTGTAGTTTCATTATAGATCAGGTCTAGCTTCTATATCAATACTGGGAAAGTACCAAAAAAACTGAGCCTTAAAACCAGCCAGAACTTTATGATGTCACAACAAAGCAGTCACCAAGCCCCGCCCACCTGGACCCACCATCCAAACCTTGCAGGATTTGGTTTCTCTGAGTGTTTTTACCTGAAATCTGCTGTATTTTTATTGGATCACTCAG
>NW_019450053.1:0-1068 GCF_002814215.2 Seriola lalandi dorsalis | reverse complement strand
GTAACAGGAGCAATTTCTCCCCTGTTCCTTTCCAATTGCAAATCAATGAACTTGAGAGGCGACAGTGAAAATGGAAACATTTTAAGCAGCACATGTCAGTATGTGTCTGTGTGAGTGTGTGAGTGTGTGTCAGAGAATGAGATGAGCAAAAACAAACATGCCGTCAGAATAGTTGGAGTCACAAAGGCCCAGCAGATTCTCCAGAATCGGTTTGGCTGGAAACCAATCATCATTTCAATGTCCTCGCAAAATCTCTGCAGACCTGCAAAGAAAAACAGAAAAAAAAGAGAAATCAAACAAAAGTAGAGAAACTGGAGAAAGTCAGAAAGAAAGAGACACAAAGAGTGACCTGGGTTTAATAAGGTCCCTTCAAAAAAGGGATCGGCAAATTCAATCCATCCATATGAGCATGTGTGTGTGTGTGTGAGATAGAGAGATAGAGAGAGAGATAGAGAGAGAGAGAGAGAGAGAGAGAGAGAGAGCTAGATAGGGAGAGAGTATCAGTTTTGTCGTCCCTGAGAATGGGCGAGGGAGCAGATGGGTTTCATTCCTCTGCCTTTATTGACGGATAACAGTGACTGACATGAAGAGGCAGAGTCACAAAATCATTTCAATATGTCGCCTGTACTGATGCTCTGACAAAACTGAAGGGGAGCCGCTCGCTGTGCTCCTTGGTAACATCCTCCTGACACACACCTGAGCTCTCTGGCTGCGTGCTAGACTTACACATTACGACAGAGACACCTAGTGGTCATGGTTGGAAATAACAGTTTGTACGCAGCAGAGGGAGGGATGTGAGGAGGATCAGCCCCTTTTTACACAGACAAAATCAACTTGTGTGCTTAGGTGTTTCAAATGTTTTCTATTGAGGCAGTTGCAGCCGGTTTAAAGGTCCCATATTGTATATATTATAAAGAGAATATTATATTATATTATAAACTTATGTTGTGAATTGGCGCTATACAAATAAAAATTGACTTGACTTGACTGTAAAAGTAGATGTCCATGTGTAGTGTGATTATAGATCAGGTCTAGGTTCTATATTAATACTGTGAAAGTATCAAAGCC
>NW_019450052.1:0-1136 GCF_002814215.2 Seriola lalandi dorsalis | reverse complement strand
CTCTCTCTCTCTCTCTCTCTGTCTCTTATTCCTTTTTTAAGTCTTCAAAGCACATATTCCAGGAAGCGGCACAATTGCTGGCAGGTGGAGATGTTTCTTTTTGTTGGTATCATCAAAAGTGATGCTGGCAGGTGCAGTGACTGATGAGAGAAGAGCTTTAAAGAAACTGAGGACACGCTAATAAGGCTCACATTCAACCGCTATACACTGAAATGCAACGCTGGTGAGTCTGAGAGGCAGGGAAGTGAACGTCCGTGATCCTCGCATAGTCGAGCACGAAACCTCAAAGTATTACATACAGGGACTGAATCAACACAGTGATGCTTTGCCAAAACCTGAAGGCTTCTTTGTTGAGACGACAGTTCACTTTCACAAGAATGTTTATCACTTCCTCTTCCCTACTAACCTGTCAGCTGTCATAGTGTATTTCAGTGGTGTATATGTATAAGGTGGATTAAGGGCGTAGGTTTGCATATGGACAGAAGGGATATGTTCCTTACCAATATTTTGGGGGGCTACAACCCCGTTTCCACTGGTCAAAAAACACGCAACACCAACTGTAAAGTCTCTCAGAGCGCAGACACTGTAGAGACACCCGTTACCTGTCCAGCACGGTGCTGTTAACCCAGATACACAGCGGCTACACCTTTCTCTGAGAGTGAGCTGCAGCCCCGAAAAAAAAAACCTTTTAAAAACACACAATCACCGATTGAAGCGTCTCACGTGGAGGCTCCGACACCGACAGCAGCACCGAGCATCTCATTTTGATACGGGTTTGTTTTTGTTTTTTTGTTTTCATTGTCTGATTTGATATTCTTATTATGTTGCTATTCCTATCTTTAAATTATACTCTAACACTCGAGGGGAGAGGGCTCAACATTTCAGCGAAGTCATTCATTTAATTTAGATTTCTTTTATGTATGATTTGCTGGATTTTTTTTTTCCTTTGAGGTCCTCTTCCTCGTTGAGGCCAGGTGACGTGGCAGTGTAATCACCCTGATGTGAAACGCTCTGCAGCTGCGTGTTTTAGTTGTAGCTTTCATTTCGGATTGGTCTTCCCCTACCATCTTCTGCCTGCACACACCATCCACTTCCAATAAACCAAAATCATCCTGTTCTGTTTTTTTTTTTTTTTT
>NW_019450051.1:0-859 GCF_002814215.2 Seriola lalandi dorsalis | reverse complement strand
CCCTACAGCTAACTAGTGACTCAACAGCAGCTAACCACGGACCTTACAGCTAACCACTGACCCTACAGCTAACTAGTGACTCAACAGCAGCTAACCAGTGACCCTACAGCTAACTAGTGACTCAACAGCAGCTAACCACGGACCTTACAGCTAACCACTGACCCTACAGCTAACCACTGACCCTACAGCTAACTAGTGACTCAACAGCAGCTAACCACTGACCCTACAGCTAACCACGGACCTTACAGCTAACCAGTGACAGTATTAGAAAGGCTGGTGACCATAATATATTCCAATAAAGCAGCCACTGTATACGTTTTTAAAAATAATTCAGACACAAACTACATATTAATTAAATTTCTAAAATTAAATTTTTAAATTTATCAATTAGGATTTTATTGGTAAATTGCAGTATTTTAAAAGGTTAAACAGAAAAGGTCAGTTAACATCAGAGGTGGAAGAATTCCAACATCTTTACTTGACTCAAAGTCCAATACAAGTGAACGTTCAGTTTTTGATTTTAAAAATACTGAAGTATTCAAAAGTACATTTTATATGTCAACACATTGTTGGATTGTTCCACATGTATTTACAGAACTGAATGACTGTGAAACAACACACTAGGGTTGTCACGATACCAAATTTCTGTTTCGATACCGATACCAATATGTATTTTGATACTTTTCGATAGTCTTTGTAAAAAATATTTAATTTGTTACTTCTAAATAAGTGATGCTGTTGGAACAAAGCACTGATATTAACTATAATGGCTGAGGACTATGAAATATGAACTCTAATGTTTTAAACTATTGAGTTTGTTACAGCTGCAGTGGAGTTCAAAGGTCATGTGACTGTATGT
>NW_019450050.1:0-1091 GCF_002814215.2 Seriola lalandi dorsalis | reverse complement strand
TGGCCTTCAAAGTTTTTACCAGTAGCAACTGTGAAACTCTGAAAATAGTGAACAACACATTCAACTAAATATGTATACAAATCAGTGGTCAAATTAGATAGGCTGCTATACATCAATGTTTTGTAGAAAGTAGCTACAACAAAAAAACATGGAATCACGTCATATTGTTTAAACCGTAATTAAGGTCAGCAGTCAGGGAAAAAGCTTTCAGGTCAGCCTCTGACTAATTCAGAGTCTAACATATCAGGAATTTCTGACAGCAACAAAATCAGGAAAAAAAACTTACAGACCTCTTGAACTGTTGGCATAATGACTGTAAATGCCCCACCTCTGGCAGTTACATCAAAATAAATCTAACATTAACACTGATACAATAAATTCTGCTAGTTTTACAGGAGCTATACACTGTTTTTTTGTATCTCGTTTCACTTGGTTAATGAATTGCAACAAAATAAGATAATATAAGCTATTCATCTGGTGTGACTACAAGATCATAGGGCTAAACACCTTGGAATAATGCATGAACACTGCAAAGTCAAAATAACGTGTGTTTTTTATTATGCCAACATTAGGTGAATGTAGCATTAGCAGTTACAGAATGCTGTATTAGCAACACTAGCTTCAAACAGCTAATGTAATGGCTAGCAAGAAAACTTAATGAACAGGTTGCAGTTTGCAAACAGATAATGATCAAGGGAACTGGGGGAGTAAAGGATATTACTTGGAAATGACAAAATGATTAATGGTTAAACTCCTGTGCAATTTAATGAGTAGGCTAACTGTTAGTTACTCTACTAGCAACAGCACGTTAGACTGAAACCAACTGCTGGTGTCAGAATAAAAAGCTATAATGAAACAGATGAAAGTAGTGCAAAATAAACACTAGTGTGATAATATGTAATCGAGTACAATACTTTCCACAGGCTAGGTTTACATGACTAAACAAAGCTAAATACGACAACAAAGGTCTTTCATTATGAGTTCCATTTGTTCTGGACTTCCATGAAGCCCTCTCTCTGTTGTCCACTATCCTCGTAGGAAAAGCTTAGGAAGCAGCACCATATTTGTAAGTATAAACAGGAAAGCTTTTT
>NW_019450049.1:0-858 GCF_002814215.2 Seriola lalandi dorsalis | reverse complement strand
GATAAGATTTAAAACAAAGAAAACGAGCGTTAAGATCATTAAAAATATAAAAATTCACTGTTATGAGGCTCTTAAAGGACTGGTTTCAGACTGGCATCTAGGGCAGATATCTGTTCCTTGCATTTCTCCCATATATCATTGCTTTTTGTTTTTTTTGCGCAGTAATTTATGATAACAAATACTTGATGATGCAAGTCTTACTTCTTGTAATTTGCTTACCGTCTACATCTTCGACGTGTACCTCGACAAGTGTTTGCTCTCTATCCCAAGTTCATTTTTTTCCAAATGAAACTCCTCAGTTTGTGTTGATTACTGTTTTGTTTAGCTTTAATTACAACACCACTGCAGATGAAGTGCTGCCGAGATTTACATATGGATCGCCCAGGCAAAGCTAGAAAAACCCAATGCATGACAAAATGAGTAGCCTGCAAGTGCTCTTGTGTCTGCTGGCACAACTCCACAGGAGCAAAGTTTGGATCTGACAATACATAAATGTGCTGCAGTGATCTCCACGGCGAGTTATTCATACTGTATGTCGGGGCTGAATTTGAATCAGTTGACCTGCTAAATGCTTATAAAAACATGACAGGTGAAATGGGATGTTATCCTACTAATTATTAACAACAACTATGCAAATGCATCTCTGTTCCTCTGCATGCATGACATATTTAACACCGTCAAGCCATTTGCATTTTGAAGTGGCGTTTGACGGGTATCACTGTGTCTTTGATAACTAGGTCTGTAGCAACTGCTACAAACTGAGATTTTACTGTATGATTTTGATAAAAAATCCCACTTAGGTAAGTCTCGTATTTAATGCCCTCACAGTTTTCTTAGCTTGGATGATTTTTGATGGAG
>NW_019450048.1:0-1086 GCF_002814215.2 Seriola lalandi dorsalis | reverse complement strand
GCCGCCGCCGAAAACCATAGTTTTGATTTATTTCAGCGCTTATGAGAGAGAGGCAGAGAGAAGGAGATAGAGACGCTACTCTGGAGTGATTGCATTCAGCTCCATCTGTTTGTTATGCATTAGCTGTGCACAATTGAGCTCTTCAAGCAATCTGTTGAAGAGAAACGGCCTTGGGTGATTCAAGTGCAGAGAAGGGAACGAGGAGCGCCGTCTGCTGATCCACGGCTCCATTACGACGTTTTCATCTCCTCCTTCAGACTGCGAACACTTCTGCTTTTGAGCCAGAGACACTCCAACAACCTGCAGATATTTTCCCTCTGAGATTGACTTGTCAAATCTGCTCCGTCAGTAGTGTAAGATGCATTAGCACTTTCACAGGTGGGATTCACATTTACATTCTAGTGAATGTGGAGCTGAGAGCTGCACCAGCACTCGGGGATCTTTTCTGGTTTTTTTTTTTCACGAGATGTGTCACCTTAAAAAAAGGCCAAACTCTCCAGATGCAATCCCGGAAACGTGTTCCTTAAAATTTTCTGTCACTGTCTGCTGATGTTTCTCTTTGTCCAGGGTGGCAGCTAAAAAAACCACAGAAGAAGAGCAATCAGCTAGCAAGAGAAGAAGTCAAAGCGCTGCAGATGTAAGTGAGAAAGTTTTGCTGGAAAAAAAAAAATTAGATTTACATACAAGTGATTTGTAACAGCAGCATCATGCAGAAACACAACACCACCTCTCTGGACTGATCCCGCCCTGAAGGATCTTAACGACTTTGTTTCAGCTTCAACAACAGCTTTCTCAACAGGAGGAACAAATAAGTGAACAGATGAACCATTTACACCACAGACTGACAATAAACACAACATTTACAGCTCTGTTTGTTTACTCTGGTTTTTGTTTTTTTTTCTCCACAGCATCAATTTGGCCTCAACACGAAATCAGCAGGTGGAAATGTTTAAATTGTCTGAATCGTCCATATTATGAATCATTTATCATAGTTTCATAAGATGTTTGTTTTTTCAGTAGAACAGAAGTTGTTTTTTATCCAGATGAGCGAAGCACTTTTTCACTTCAGACTGAAGTGAGCACATC
>NW_019450047.1:0-833 GCF_002814215.2 Seriola lalandi dorsalis | reverse complement strand
ATGACAGGATTGGTTTTCTTGGTTTGGACTCCATATGGAGACAAATACAGAGAGCACATTCTATAAATGGTGGATTCTACATAGCATCAACAGTACTATTTAAAATAGCTCTACACAGTCTGTTGTAAGTCACCATGAAGTTGTTAAAATTACTCCAACGTTTAGTGAAATGCATTTATTTTGCTTCTTTCTGAGAGTGACATGGGAAGACTGATATCAGTCAGGACATGGTTAGCCTAGCTGAACATAAATACCAGAGGCAGGGGGAAACACCTGCAATCTGGCCTGGATTAAATTCAGCAAGACTCTGTATAAACCTAGTATGTGGCTGTAGGGTGTTGCAGCCCACAGGTTTCGAACCACTGGGTTAGAGGGTTTCTCTCCCGAACAGCACTCTGCTATTCAACCTCTCCCCGGGCTCCTGTGACTCTACAGCTTCATCTAAGAGGGTAATTAGAGCCATGCAAGGGGGGCATCAGCAGGACAGGAAGACAGGACCAGAATGTACCTCTTTACACACACACTCTCTCTCTCACACACGTGCACACACCCACACTTGGCTACAGGTACAGCTATGTTGGACAGTTGGTCCAATATCAGATGACTTGCGATGGAATTCTGCACAGACACTCATGGTCTCTGGCGGAGGGATCCCACTGTGTTGGCAGTATCTTGATCCCAAGACATAAATTACTGAACATAAAAATATGCTCGCAGATAGAATGAATGAAATATGAGCTGTTACACAGCCTGTGTACATGGCATGGTGAACATTAATAAATATCAGCATGTTAGCATTAGCATTTAGCTCAAAGTACCTCACTAAGCACTGC
>NW_019450046.1:0-846 GCF_002814215.2 Seriola lalandi dorsalis | reverse complement strand
ATATAAGTGCAGTCCATTTACCAAGTACATGTAGTGCTCCACACCCATCATGATAATGGGCTTAGTGGAGGTTCTCCTTCTCCTAAGGCTGACCACCATGTCCTTGGTCTCGTCCACATGTAGGAGCAGATGGTTCCTATTGCTCCACTCCACAGAGGTAGCTACCAGTTCCCTGTACTCCACCTCCTGCTCATCTCAAACACACCCCACCACTGCAGAGCCCTCAGAGCTTCTGCAGGTCACATGGTTCAGAGGTGAACAGAAGTGGGGACAGGGCAGTCCCCTGTGGCATTCCTGTGTTACTTGTGAAATCCTGTGAGCTGGAGAGATGATCACCAAGAGTCTCAGGCAGACATTTTTATTGTAAAGTTGATGTGGAGGAGAAAATGATGAGCAGTACAAAGTCAGCATGTTTACCAGAGTAGCTCTTCACACCAGCTTCCTGAGGATGACCTGTCCAGCAGGGATATACAGTATATAACCCAGATGGCACATGTCCACATGTCTAACTATTGTTATGTGTCAGAACCCTGTGACTGATATGATCAGGACCTGCAGCCTCGCCTTGATGGAATCCAGCTGTCTCCCAGCCGGCAGTCATTCAAGGAAGCACAGCCATATTGTCTTGTGTTAGTTATGCTGCTATATAGACCTAGACTGCTGGGGGATTCCCATGATGCACTGAGCTCTCTGTCTCTCTGTCTCTCTGTCTCTCTGTCTCTCTCTCTCTCTCTCTCTCTCTCTCTCTCTCTCTCTCTCTCTCTCTCTCTGATGATTATTCTATCTGTACCTTCTCTGAGGCTCAGGTGTTCAGCTCCGGCTCTCTGTAGCTTTGTCTTCCTATGG
>NW_019450045.1:0-895 GCF_002814215.2 Seriola lalandi dorsalis | reverse complement strand
GTGGAGAAGGAGATTATGCTGCAGGAGCTGTTTGATTATGTTTCTGTGAAAACCACTGTGGAGAGTCTTTTGTAACTGACACAATTTCTACAAAGAGAATTACTACAAATTTGTATTGTTGTAGTAAAATCCCTATTTCCTTTCATTTTCCCCCCTTACCTCTTTTCACCAACCTCGCTTCCTTTCCTTTCCTCATCACTGATTGCCTCTTGTTTTCACCCTTACCATCCACCATTTACCTGATTGAGTTCACCTGGTCACTCATAGGTTACTTAAACACTTCACTTCCACTCATTCATTTTTATTTGTTTCACCTTTGCATGGGGCGGCAGTTCTGATTCAGCAGCCCACGTGTGTTCTTCCCTTTTATGTTTGGAAATGTAATTCTTTTGAGATTTGAAGATAAACCTTTCATGATGATAGTTAACTTCTAATTCTGAACCTCCTACTTTACCACTGTCAAGATGAAAAGGATTACTTAAAGGAAAAAGAAATAAAAACAAAATGCACTGTAGTTAATTAAAATACTAGTATGTCATTTAATATAATTTTTTTATTAAACTTACACTACCTTCACATCTGACATCAGCATGCACCCTGGGTGTTTATGTTGCATTTGCATAAAACCAAACTGGCCTAGAATGAAAGGTTAAATGTATGTCATGTAAGACAAACTGTACTTAGCAGAGAGTTGTAAATAGAAACTCATGAAATATGGATGGTCTGGGTAGTAGATGAGGAACAGGAAATGCCAGGTGCCATTAATTTGTTCTGACGAAACTATCAATAGTAATCACAGCAGTCACATAAACTACTCCCCCCAGCAGTCGTGATTCTAGACTCGACACACATGCAGACTATTGGCAGACTCTACAATTTACAGATGTTCTCTGAA
>NW_019450044.1:0-922 GCF_002814215.2 Seriola lalandi dorsalis | reverse complement strand
AACAGACGCTGAAAGATCAGTACGGATTGATGTCAGAGGTCTTACCTGTCGGTCCGCCGGGTCGTGTGTCGAAGCTGATCCGAACAGAGTGACGAAGACTCCCGCTCCCGCCACGGACAGACAGTTTAAAGAGGAGTCTGTATCTGTCTGTCGCTTCTTTGAATGAATGTTACTTATTCATCAGCGGGTCTCCCTGTCTGTCTGCGGGAGGGGCGGAGCTTAGAGAAGTACGTGTGCGTGTGTGTGTGTGTGTGTTGGGCGCAAACACACACATTCAACAGGTTTATGAATGAAACAGAGTGATGATTCATTCAGTTCAGACAGAAAAGGCCCTTATTCTGAACAAATGTTTTAGTTCATTTATGTCTCATTAGAAAGTATAATATTGATCCAAAGTGAATGTGATCTGAATTTGTATAATTAGTATAATTAGGTCGAAGGGAGTCTTTAAAAAGGTTGAAGGCTTTAAAGAGGATGCTGTAGGATGCTGTTGTTGGTGTCCTGGAGGATGTTTTAGTCCTTGAAGAAGCTGTGGGGACCTTGAAGCAGTTTAAAGAGTCCTTGAAGAGGTTGTAAAGTCCCTTGAGGACGTTGTTTGAGTCACAGAGGAGGTTGAAAGGTCACCTGAAAAAAGCTGTGGTCCTTGAAGAGAATGTCCGACTTCTTGAGGAGGCGATATGTGATTTAAGAGGTTGTAGGAGTCGTGGAGGATGCTGTAGGTGCTTTGAAGAGGTAGTATTGGTCAGTGGAGATGTAGGAGTTCTTGAAGAAGTTGCAGACTTGAAGTTGAAGTTCAGGTATCCTTGAAGAGGTTGTAGGGGTCCTTGAAGAGTTTGTAGGGGTCCTTGAAGAGGTTGTAGGGATCCTTGAAGAGGTTGTAGGGATCCTTGAAGAGGTTGTAGGGATCCTTGAAGAGGTTGTA
>NW_019450043.1:0-870 GCF_002814215.2 Seriola lalandi dorsalis | reverse complement strand
TGAAGTGACTGTTCATATTTTTTGTTGACACAAAATTAACCACAAAGAGGAATAAACATTTATTTAAAAAAAAAGTTTAATAAACAAATGACAAAATCAATTTCTGCAATTGCAACAGACCTTTCAGAATTTATTTGTATACAAAAATATTCACATATTGTATGAGCCATGTTCACAGTCTTACTTATTCAGATGCTGAAAAACACTGAGAAAGGGTTGTTGCATGCAGACACATCTTTCTTGGCATGTTCAAGCACAACCAGGCAGTCATTTCCAGATGTTCTCTTAATACAGCTTCTAACTACCATAATGTATTTCTATGTTTCTACGTTTGTCCTATATCTGTGCCAGAAACAGGTTGCCTACAGTAGCATTATCTCAGTTTACTGAATTGAAATGCATTTTTACATTTTCTCCAAAGAAGATACACAAAGTAAGGTGACCCTGAACAAACCAATCACCCAGCACATGCAATCTCTTAACAAAAACTTAAACTCTTACTTATTTTTGCCATTAAACTTGACATCGTCAAACTTAATTATCTTCCCACCACGTGTCACAACCTCCTTCTGCTCCCATGTTTCCACCTCCCCATTTTTCTCCTCAAAGCGCCGCACCACCACCCTCCCTGTTGTAGGCAGGTTGCAGGGCAGGTCCTTGGCTGCCTCTTGGTAGAGCCTCATCTTCATGAAATCCTGCATGAGGTCGGTTCCACCTGTCGGGACCAGAGCCTGGTTTTTGTTCTTGTCTTCTTGCAGTGCTTTTAGTAGTGGTGATGGAGACCTGTGCATAGGGGATGGATCCCTGTTGAACGGTGACGGCGCCCTGTTTAATGGTGCTGGATCCCTGTTGAACGGTGACGGCGCCCTG
>NW_019450042.1:0-1109 GCF_002814215.2 Seriola lalandi dorsalis | reverse complement strand
GTTAATGTTGTATAATTAGCTTACAAACTAAAACAAAGTTCACTGTAGGGTGAAACTTCTACAGTGGCTTCTACAAGGTTCAACATGCTGCAACTTCAGAAAAAAAAAAACAACCTTTTTTGTGTTGTGTGTATGTGCATGTGTTTTCTGAAGTTGCAGTGCATTGAGCTCTCTCGGCCAGTGTGGATTTCTGTTATATCAGTAAGAGGGGGTAGGTCAGAGGTTCCAAATGAGGAATGGGTGACTGAACTCCAAAAGGGCTAAACAACCTCCACATTACTCTGAACAGCTTCTAAACAGCATAATATAATTTACTTTTTTAGCCAATTACTTTAAGGCATCATTTCTACATAGATCAGTGCCGGATAATTTAATGTATTGTCTTTTTGGAAGTGAAATAATTTCACTTTCAAGTATTTCTCATTTTTTGGGATAGAATGAAAGGCTCTTTGGATGCTTTAAAATATGACTCAGACCTGTATTTCTGGCTGACCATCTGCAGGAGGTGCTGTGAAGTCTGCAGGCCCAGCTGCCTGGCTGCCTGCAGCATGGAGTGTGGAGACTGGCAGCCCAGGGGGGTGGCAGGGAAAGGCTTGGTCTGGGGGTCGGTGGTCTGGGTGGAAAGAGGAGCAGTGCAGCTCTGGCGGACATGGCGACCTGAACCTCGACTACAGCCAAGAGAAGTAAAGGGAGTCCAGAGGAAAGGAGGAGGAGGAGAACATCAACATAGGTTGACATTAAAGATAAGAGACAAGGAAAATAATAAGTGAGGAATGTAGGAAAAGTACAGCAGGGAGCAGGCAGGTGGAGGGAAAGTAAGGAAAAGAGGAAGAGGGAAGTAAAAAGACAGGTGGAGAGAACAACAGAGAATGGAGGGTTAGAGGTGAGGATAGGGAGAGAAGGTGGAAAAATACCAATTCGAGAGGAATACGCTAATGGCATACAGGTGCATACAAGAAGTGTTTTGTTTTGTGCCCATCAGCTGCTATGGCGGCCCAAGATTTCAAAATAAGTTTTGGAATTCAAGAAAACTGCAGATCATCCAAAACACAGCCTAAGATGTGAAATAGAGCATAGTCCTTTTATTTGATTCCTTTAATGTGAAAATA
>NW_019450041.1:0-1005 GCF_002814215.2 Seriola lalandi dorsalis | reverse complement strand
GATTGAGTGCCTCTTGGCCTACATAGTATCTTTATATTGGATCAGTCTGCCAAAATTTCTAAGACGCATTTGTACGTACTTTATGTCTCTCTACAGGGTTTGTGGTCTTGCGCAGAGTCTCGGACTGAAGGTCATCGAACTGTTTCTTCCCTTGGTACATGACAATCCTCTTCTCATGGATCCATGCTCGCTCAGCAACGCTGCCAAAGAACTGGACGTGATACTCCCTGTGACCTGCACGGCAACAGAGAAAGTCAGTGAAATGAGCTGCGGCGTGAAAGAAAACAGGCAGATTTAGAGAGTTAAACGTTTTTTTTTTGTTGTTTTTTTTTTTTTAAATGGACCTGTTCATTACCTCTGGTGTTGATACGAGTGTGGACCTTCATCTGCGGGTCAGAGGAGACCATGCAGGGCCACCAGGGGTAGGTGCCCACCTTGGACCACACCAGGTCTCCTATCACAAACTCCTTACAGAAGCCCGTCTCTTGGATCACTGATGGATGATGGACCTTCGGAACCTAAACATGAACATGAACATGAACAAATCACCGATTTCAAAATCCAAACAATGACAAGTACGTTTCCAAAAGAACTGAAACTGCTACAGAGTGAACAGTCCCGCTCTTGCCTTTGGTGTCTTTGGTTCAGCTTTGATAACCGTCTTCTGAGGCTTCTCTGTCTGGGCCGGGGGTGCTTCTGTTGGCTGGGGCTGGACGTGGGTGTCCTCTGTCTGGCCCGTTGTACCTGCCTGTGTTTGGCTCTGGTCCAGGCTCTGTTCCTGGACCTGCTGCTGCAGCCTCGCACTCTTTTTCCTCTTCTCCTTCTTCCTCTCATGTCTGCGCTGCATCTGAGCGGCCTCGTTCTTCTGAGACTCCTTCTGAAGATTAGAAAATAGAAAAAGGGAAAACAGCAGTGAGGAGACATCAGTTAACTTTTTTTTTTTTTTGCTGTTTCCATAAAGTCAACTCAAAAATGGATCTGTCTGTCTGCAGAAATAAAATCTTC
>NW_019450040.1:0-1047 GCF_002814215.2 Seriola lalandi dorsalis | reverse complement strand
GTGTTTCAAATCAGGAAGACTGACTGACTACGGTCACTTTGACATTACTAAATAATACTGGATAGGCTGTGGTTCTGCACATTATTACAGTCTGCACAAAAACTGTCGCACAAGACAGAACCTGAACACAGAATTGAGGTGGACTCGTTTAATTGGATATTCTGTACACACATCTGCACAATGTAGCCACAGCTAATGGAGAATAAATGTCAGGTGAGACTGATAATCTGTATGATGATATTGTTACTCACGCCATGACAATGACGCTGAAGTCCAGCCAGTTCCACGGGTCTCTCAGGAAGGTAAACGACAACAGACAGAATCCTCTCGCTAATATCTTTATCGCCGACTCAAAAGTGTAAATGGCAGTGAAAGTATACCTAGAAAATATCAATGGAGCAGGAAGACGAGGCCGTGTTAGCGCAGCAGCAGGTTTGAGCTTTGAAATAAATAACAACAGTAGAAGTGAGAACTGAAAGCTTTTGACGATGAAAGCCATGAAAAATTAATAATGCTCAAACACTCTCAGCCAAAAGGTCATTGAATGCCACAAATAATTTGTAGTAACATAATTAGCGAGGAGTGATGTCACTGACTGAACATGTCAAAGCAATTTAAAAAATAACATAATGAGCAAAAAATACATTCAAGTTTATGGTGAAGACCCTCTAGTATTAATTATTTCATACTTGTTCACAGTCTTCTTCTTCTGGTCTGCCACAGTCCAAGTGAAAATATAAAGTGACTGTCAGTAAGCAGTTAGCTTAGCTTAGCATAGAGACTGTGAACAGATAACCTGGCTGTATCCAAACTACAAAGGTAACAATATTTGCATGCTAGCAGATCTTAAACTCACTTCTTAACATCTTTTATGTTGTTTGTCTGTACAAAGTGTAAAAAAAGACCATTTGAGTCTCATGTTTTATGTGCTGGAGTAAGTCTTGGCCCAGAGCAGTAACTTCCTGGAGTCTCTGCTGTTCACTTAGTGACCTCATGGTGACAACAAGTATTTGGGATTTTGTTACATGGCTGCTTGTCTTCTTTTTT
>NW_019450039.1:0-796 GCF_002814215.2 Seriola lalandi dorsalis | reverse complement strand
ATATATATATATATTTAAATACATTTAAAAACATCCCTGTTTATAGATGAAATTAACAAGATAAAAACAGATTACTGGTTCCAAACGACTGATTTGGCAAAAAACAAAAAGGCTAAATAATAATTACTTTTATAGAATATTAATCGGCTGCAATTACTTTGTAGGAGGTGCATCTCTCATGATCTCTCCCTGTCATTCCCACAGTGACAGGATACTGATCATTAATGAAAGTAGGTCAGCAAAACCCCGGTTATCTGTCCATCACCCGCAGACTTTCTCACTCTGTGCTCCCGTTGTTGTAGGAAGCAGCTAGATAATGTGTGTAAAGAGTAAAAAGTTTGAGCGGAGGTCAGAGGATATAATAATGATCCTCCCAATGTTTCACCTGATCACAGCAGTGATGTTTTCCTCAGACGCTGGTGGAGACCAAAGCAGAGCTGAAAGACAGACTCCACGACTCTGACGCACAGTAGCTCAATACATTTTCATTTTCAATAAATTTAATTATAATTTTAATAAAGTAGTGTAGAAAAGAATAAATTTAAGGTCATTGTACTTCACTTGAGTGACTGCAGGTGTTACGCTCTCAGGTTGTTCGTCCGTCCGTCTCGCTAACGCCTCAAGGGAATTTCTTCAAGTTTGGCACAAAAATTCACTTGGACTGGATTAGATCTTGGCAGTCAAAGGTCAAAGGTCACGGTGACCTTGAATTCTTGTGAACGAGAAACATAGAAAACTAGGTGTCTGAACTGTTTCTGTACATTTACCTCAGCGGGAGTTTTAATGCAGGACTAAT
>NW_019450038.1:0-945 GCF_002814215.2 Seriola lalandi dorsalis | reverse complement strand
TTGTTTCTACATTATGTGGCGGGGTTAAACCATGATGGTGGGATGCTTTAAATATTCTGCCTTTTGTAAAGGGAGGTCCAGTGTTTCCTGTGCTAAAGGATAAGATAGTAAGCATTGAAGCTCTTTGCCTCAGAACTGGACCAACTCTTATCATGGCTGCCACTCAGTTTGGAACCTCCCTTAGCGAAAAAACCTGACCTGTTGTTTGTCACCAGAATTTGACATCACATAAATTATCCAATGAATGAGCTCACTGTCAGTCCTCTTGGTTTGTTTGGAATAACACAGACTCCTAACTAGGCATTGATTGAGATTGTTCCAGAGGTTAGGATTAAGAAAATGAAGATGTCCTGACCTGCTTCATGCATCAGCGAACAGGCTGAGCCACCCTGGCTCCATTTCTGCATATTTTCTGCACTTGCACCACCTTTTTCAACTAAGTTGTATCATGTTTTCGATACAAATCTGAATTTAAACCTACAGCTAGGTGCTAACCAGATTGTAGGTCAGTTCTGTTATTCTGACAGGTACATCTGACCGTTAAATCAATATCAATCTTTACCCATTTTTACCCATCTATGCAACAAATATGTGTTGCCAGGTTTGTGTGGATTCTGCAAAGTGTTGGTTATTATGATAAAGATTGGGATTGAGGGATACTCAACCATGATCTAGCAGCTTCAAACTACATCACACATTGTTGACCAGCTGCAGCCTGGAATTGGAATTGGTGATTAGTGGTGAATCTGAAACGAAAATTAAAGTATTTATAGTTTTACGTTTTCAAATGTCACAGAATTGAAAACATCTTCACTGGACAAAATTAACATCAGTTATTAAATTTAAATTTCACTGTCTGCTAATTTATGAGGTGAAAGTGCCTCCAAATAAAGCAAATGAAGACATCAGGTCCTTTTAAAAGAAGAAGCAACAGCTGAGCTCAGC
>NW_019450037.1:0-884 GCF_002814215.2 Seriola lalandi dorsalis | reverse complement strand
TATATATATATATATATACACACACACACACATTCTGTTAACATGCCATTAAACTGGGAGGTCTTTTTCTTAGGCTATTATGCAGATGGCAAGAAACAAATCCTGTTCCCTCCTCAGACTCATACTTGTATAACATTTATGTAACTAGATAATGAAATAAGTGAAACTGTGTCTCACATCTCTCTGGCTTTGTTCTCTAAAACTTATGTGGTCTGTAAATGTTCAGAAAATGTGTTTGTAAGGTAAGTGCTTCATTTATCATTCATTTTTAAAGCAGGAGAAAAAAATGAAGACTTTGCCTGCGCGTTAAAGTGATAGTTGGGGTCGGCAAGATAAAGAGGTGAAATCCTTCAAAATGAAGCATACACTTCAACTGACATGAGCTTTTTCTGCAATTAAAAAAAGGATTTTAAAATACATTTTTACCGATGGCTTCCTCCACAGCAGCTCATCACTCAGCGTCTGTGCCAGTTCTCCTGCTGCTTCTCTAAACTGGGAGCATGCTGATCTGAATCTACTGCAGGTGATACACTGACTATAGATAAGTACCTCATACAACCTCCAATAAATAACTCAAACTATCACTTTAAAAGTGAGAGCTATGCTACATTTGCAGTCTGTTCATTAGTTACTTCATGCTTCATGATGGATGGGCTGAAAACCTGTAGCAGACCGAACTGCATCAGAGAGAAAAAGAGTAAAAAGGCTTCAAATATTGTCCTTGGCTTTAGGCCTGGTTCACACATAAAGTTTTTTTTAATTCGAGCTCAGGTGCAGATCAAAATTTCAAGCTTGTACACTGAGGATTAGACAAGATGTGTCACTGTGCAGAAGAGTTCTCACTCTCACTGTATGAAACTCCAACCGGTCCTCACAAGTACACA
>NW_019450036.1:0-1219 GCF_002814215.2 Seriola lalandi dorsalis | reverse complement strand
AAAATTTCCAGTATCATTTTAGTTGTTGATCATCATGAGTTTGAAACGCAAAACTAAGGAATTTCCAATGAAACACAAAACTACAGGTAAACATGCATTTCAATCAATATGCAGCCTAAATCTAATATTTACCAAGTGGCCCTTTAATGTATGACTGTTCAGTAGTTGTAAAATTCTGATGGATAATGACATTTGTTAATTTTTCTCTTAGCCTATCCATTAGGCTACATAATTCCCCTGTCTTTCCTAAAAATATTATAACAAGCAGGTACCTTACAACTTCTCCAATTTCCTTTATAATTCATAAATTGCATATGATTTTCTAGGAAATATCTCAGTAATTCATATTCAAAGAGCCCTACCAGCTAAAGTTATAAAGAATTATGAGCAAAGTTTCCAGGAAACAGCTCAAAATATGTGGCAGTATAATGGAGCATTTCTTCTTCTTCTTTTTTTCCTTTTTTTTTTGTTTTGGCCTTGGTGGAAATGAGCTTCCATACATCTTACATGTAAGTTGTAAATGGGACGACTGAGTTTGACATTGGACACTTAAAAATCTGTTGTAGTTTTACTTGCATTTAGGTTCCAGTACATTTGGGTTTCCATTGAATAATAATCACTAACTGATTTTTCACAGGCTCTCCCATTGTTTTCATGTTTTCATTCAGCGCGAACAAAGGGGCGTCAGGGTCGGTCTCTGATTGGCTGCCGGCCGGGCCCCCGAGGTTGCTGTGCCGCGAGCTTATGCGCGAGCTCCGCCACAACAGATGGACCTCTCGCGCTCTCCTCCTCCTATCAGCTCGTGGTGGATGCACGCGCCCAAGTGATTGTCTCCAACGGCTGGAGAGCGGGCGAGTTAGCCGAGTAGTTTACCGTTAACGGACAGTAACGGGAATAAGGGGAAAGACGGAGAGGAGGCGAACCGGAGAGCCTGCGTCCCCGGGTTTGGTGAGCCGAGAGAGGAGCTCCAAAAGTCGGCAGGAATCAGACAGAAGCCTCGGTGTAGCTAAGTAGGTTGATCATAATGATGTCTGTGGGTTGATGTGGCGATGTGGACTGGGTGTAGTTTGATATCGTGACTGTTTGTACGAAAAGAAGACTTAGAAATGTTTTGACAACATAAAATACAAAATCGCTGACATACATATAGACGAAAAATCTCGCATTTTGGGCATATGTGGTGCATTTAGTTCACATGCAGTGGTAAGAGCCGTGCTCC
>NW_019450035.1:0-867 GCF_002814215.2 Seriola lalandi dorsalis | reverse complement strand
CACACACACACACACACACACACACACACACACACACACACACGTGAATAGCCAGGTAAATATCCAGGCTCTCCTTCCTCCTCTCACACACATGCATGTGCAAACACAAACACAAACATCGTCCCTCTCTCTCCCCCTCTCTCATCCTCACCCTGCCTCCCTCTTAATCAAACCATCTGTCCAAATCTACACTGCATCTACACCAACAAGTCCCACACGTCTGTTTTTAAGTAAGAGTTTTCAAAAATCTGACAGTGGAGCGGAGCTCGTTTTATCAGGTCCACAGAAAGTGATATATGATCCAGCCTGTGTGATGTTCTGACTGCTGTAATGTCACTGTGTTCCATGGTCCGATTCCTTGGTTCCACCTTTGTTGCACGTCACATCCCCTTTCCCCCTCTCCCCACACTTCCTGTCTGCCTCTTCACAGTTAACTCACAAATAAAGGCAAGAAAAGGACTGGTGACCATAACTACAAAATAAGACCCAAGCTGTAATAAAACAGAATCGTGTTGGAGACTACAACCCTCCTGTCCTCTTCATCCGTCCCCTCTCAGCTTCCTTTTCATTTGTATAATTACGAACCCTCTTCTCTCTGCCTCCTCCATCTGTCATGTTCCCTCCGTCCCTCCCTCCTCCTGGCGTCCTGATCCACCAGGTTCATTCACTATGTAAACACACGTTACCTCTGTCTGTCTCTTACTTCCAGCTTGGCTCTAACACACTCCGCCTCTGCTGTGTATCCTCAGGCATTGTTTGTCCATGTCAGTGCTAAGCCGCGAGTCTCAAGGTATACACTCCATGGCGTCATGCGGAAGCTGTGTCAGGCATATTAAACAGACAATAAAGCCGACCAGTGTGCGTTGT
>NW_019450034.1:0-834 GCF_002814215.2 Seriola lalandi dorsalis | reverse complement strand
ATAGCTATATTTATGTATTTCTAGATTTAGATGTCATTCCATATAAATTCTTCACGTACATCATCCTCCCAAACTATTTGACCATGACATAATGACAGCAAACTGTCGTAAAAGATATAGTTCCACTGTATTTTTTTTGGCACATGACTTCCTGTTAGCATCACACTCATTTAAAATATGTTCACAATTGTACCACCACCAGTCATTTAGTGTCTTTAATTGGGTTGGGTAATAGATGTTTTTCACATTAACTAAAGGATCTAATATAGCTACAAGATGCCAGGGGTTGCTAGGGCCATACATCAATGCATACTGGAGATTATGAGGGGACTGTTTCCAGGCAGGTACGGCATGTGTACGTGTCAAAACACTCTTTAATTACCAGTAATTAAATTATTATAGAGAGTGAGACAGCAGTCTGCACGCACTCTCATGGTGAGCTCTGGTTAAGCAGATTTTGGTTTTAAACACATAAAGTAGCTGTAAATGTCTGAGGAAACCCAGTAGTTAGATAACTTTGGAAGAACAGACGAAGTGTGTGAGTTCAGACCACTGGTGAACTGAAGACCATTTACTACATTATTAAACCGATCATTAAAGCATTCTAAACCAGTGGCTCCCAATCTTTTCGAACTCATGACCCACCTGAAAATTTCAAAAATATTGGCGGCCCCATAACAATATGACAGCATAACAATAAGTTCTCAGAGCACTTTTTATTTTAATGATAACAATCTAACATTCAGGACTGAACTTAAAAAAAGAGGAAGCTCAGTTTTTCTTTTTGTAAGACAAGAAAGAGTCTATCATCCTGTTTCTAACCAGCTATCTATT
>NW_019450033.1:0-852 GCF_002814215.2 Seriola lalandi dorsalis | reverse complement strand
ACACACACTGAGGCTTTCTCAGATCTGGAGATTTTTAACACTCAGTATTGCTGTGTCTGCACTCTCTCTCTCTGTCTCTGTCACCCCCTCTGTCTCATGCACCCACCTGCCCAATCTCTCTCACACACACACACACACACACACACACACACACACACACACACATATATCATTTGCTAACATTATCACACTGTATCTCATGCCTGTAGTTGTCCCTTTGTTTTTGTCAGTCAAAATCATCTTACATTATCTTCTGGGTGATTAAAATATTTATTTAACGCTGATTAAATGGAGAATTTGCTTTTCTTTCATTGTGTTTGAGAGGCAAACAGGACAGTATAATACTGCCATCTTGTGGCCAGATTATATAGTGCAGCCAAATTAGATCTGACTTGTGCTAGTCTCTAGTTGAGGCTCAGCTGCTGCTGTCTTTAGTTTAATACTGGTGCATTAATTTAGAACAGCAGAAATTTCCATCATAGGTGTCCGATTAAACTGTTCTTCCAACCAATCAGAAAACTTGGCCATGGTATAAATAAGTGATAATTATAGATTCTGGGTAATTGGATCAAACTGTGATGCCGTGATGCAGTGGCTTAGTCTGCTGCTGCATATCAAGTGAATTAGTGTGCTTAGATGTAGCAATGTTCCTATATTCTGAAGTTGCTCCTTCATGCATGTGCGCTTCCCACTATAGCCTCCATATGACCCCAAGACGTGTTCCACTGGCTATGGGAATGCAGCGGCCGAGACAGAGCATATGCCTGAATGACTCTGTAAGCAAGCAAAAGTGACTTGAATTTTATGCAAGCGTAGCCAGTGGAGGTCAATGAGCAGTGGAGTGACATGTGC
>NW_019450031.1:0-901 GCF_002814215.2 Seriola lalandi dorsalis | reverse complement strand
AAATCAACTTGTAAGATCGGTTTTCCCGCTCCGTAGTCGTCTTACAGCCGTAGCAACGTTTGCTAGCTGCTGCAAACAAGTCTGAAAAACAAATCTGAAAAAAGTGACGGTGTATTGTTAATGAGAACGGGTTGGAGGATTTGGTACAGGCCGAATTGAAGAAGGCGTTTTGTAGATTTTGAAAAGTCCAAAGTCGTGTTTTAATAGCGATCAGTGTTGCGGACTGGCAAAGACAAACTTTAAATTGACGTCTTAGTGAAGGCGGTTCTGGCGCGGTGTGCGAAACAGAGCGGAAGCGGACTTACGTAGGTAAAGATACTTTACACACAGGGCCAAAAGTCAACAGTTTGTACTTGTGTGACTCACTTTTAAGTAAAATAAATCCATCGGTGTGACTTTGGAGTCCAGATAATCTTCGTAGACTTTATATTGCGTTAAAGAATCGTGAAAACGGACGGCCGCGCTGTACTCCATCTTCGCGGGGTCTGTGTTGTAAGTGGCTGCTATAGCAACCGCCCCACCTGGACGTCATCACAGGAAGTCAGGAAGTCAACACGCTCACGGTCCCCCCAAATATCTGCTGGGTCAAAGAATACAAGTCTTAACACTTGAAAAAAAGGAGGTGTTGTTCAGTCACACAATAAATTCAGAAATAATTCATAGATAGAAAAAGTGTAATTTGCTAGTAAAATCATATCGACACCCTCTTAAAATAATGGCCTAAGTCATTTTTTCAGGTTTTTCAGGAAACACAAAAAACTCAACAAAAGAGTCACACTTTTGACATAGGCCATTATACAACCGGGGGTAGAATTGCATGTTCCCCTCAACTGAGGATTCAGGCGATTTTACCAGAGGTGGCCAGCATCATGAGGGGGTGATTTAGGCAAAAAAAACATTT
>NW_019450030.1:0-1018 GCF_002814215.2 Seriola lalandi dorsalis | reverse complement strand
ATTTGTTGTATATGATTTGCATTGCATAGATAGAGCTGTACATACACAATGAACCATTAGGAGACAAGGTGATTGCAAATGAATCAAATAAATATTTGTTAACATTGTTCTTGGCTACAAACAGGAATGTTGTGGGGTTAGATTGTCCAACATGTCAATGCAGTGTTGGCAGTGATGCTGTAAACAAGTCCTTTCCAATCAAATTTATAAGACTACGCAAGTAATTCTTTGGAGTAGTGACTGGCATCTGCATTTATTCTTTTTGTATCAAATGGGGCTGATATAATAACAGCTATAAACACTCTAAAGCTTGTAATTGGTTTGTGAAAGGCCACAGGTACAGTGAGTCAAAATACTGCAGGGCTAATAGCTGAAACATTCTAAATAATGGCAAACTCTGCAGCTATCTTCTGTTTTTGTGACAGTCAACAATGGCAAAGTGTTTTTATTCTTTGTTTCTTACACACATTTAATAATTTTGGTTTTATGGTAGTGCTGTTATTCTTGCCTCCACTGGTAGTTGGACAAAACCATAATATTGCAGCTGTACAGTTATTGCTGTAATCTTGTTTTCCCTGCAGCCCATTGCTTTTACAGTTCCACTCAGTTCGGCTTTAGTGACCAATAAAAAAAAAAGAATACATTCAGACAGGGTCACAGGCTGAAGTGGCCTTCTGAGTGAAGTGATATCACTACACCTTTGCTTTTCTACAATCCCAACAGAACCTTTCACTGTCCCATACCTGGACGCACACAACTGCAGCTAAAAAAAATTATGAGTTTAAGTTTGATGTAGGTGTGCCAGTTACAGTAGCAAGCACTGACAGTAATGACTATTGTCAGCACTTGATCCTTAAAAAACCTTAAAGGGCCAGTGCGTAGGATTTATTGCCATCTAGCAGTATTTTCAGATTGCAACGAACTGAATACTACTCCCCTCATTCACCCCTTTCCAAGTGTGTAGGAGAACCTACGGTGGTCTGCAGGTAACATAAAAACACGAAAAGCCCTCTCTGGA
>NW_019450029.1:0-924 GCF_002814215.2 Seriola lalandi dorsalis | reverse complement strand
ATTGTTTTCGTTGCCGCAGTGACCGTGGACAGATCTACATCGGCGATGACAACGCTCTGAGCCTGATGGTCAGCGCTGCGAACCAGGGAGAGGGCGCCTACGAGGCCGAGCTCCACATCTACCCTCCGCCACAGGCCGACTTCATCGAGGTCGTCCGCACTCAGGTTCGTCTCCGTCACCCAGAGCTGGAAATCAGGTTTTAATACCAGAGCTTCTGCACACACACACACACACACACACAACACACACACAACACAATACTGTCTTTGGCACCTAAATTTAACTCAAGAACCCAAAGTTCTCAGATATTAGAAGATTGAAAATATCCCTAATGGAGCTCAGGACTCCCCCTCTATGACTGGAACCAAACTACGACAGTTACGTGGCAGTAATTAGGCTCACACACTCTGATAAACAAACTGTTCCCAGGAAATCTCTGGATCTCTGACAAACCCGTTTCAGGTTCTGTCGTCAGCGGGAGATAAAACTGAGATGTTACTTTGTGGTTTCTGCAGGTCTTCACCAGGCTGTCCTGTGCGTACAAGAAGGAAAACCAGACCAAGATGGTGGTGTGTGACCTGGGAAACCCCATGAAGGGAGGAACCACGGTCAGTGGACAGATAACTGAACCAGTGGGCGTGTGATCATGTTGCATTCTGGGTGTTTTTTTTGGTGCTACTCTGACACGTTTGTGGGGGATGGTGGAGCAGATTTAACTAGAAAGTCAGATATCAGGGGGAAACATGAGGAAACAAAGGAAATGACAGGAGCAGCTGTGGATTGTGCAGATTACTTTGCCTTGAAATGAAGGAGAACTTGAACGTGTAACTGTTAATGTCACATTCACTGGCATTGAATTAATGAGGTGCTGTCGACACAGTCAGAAAATATAAACAAGATGTTTATCGAGGGAGTTTTGTGACT
>NW_019450028.1:0-835 GCF_002814215.2 Seriola lalandi dorsalis | reverse complement strand
GCTTACCTCGTTATCCATTGTGAGGCTGCAGATGATGCTGTTCACATAACCCTATCCCATATTTCTGAGAGAGCCGATCATGCTTCAATAATAGCACTGGAAACAGTGCTGTGTTTGAGTGCCACTGCAGAGGGACACAGATGAGAACCCCAAGGTTACCTGTGACCATGAAACCTAAATTATCTTGAATGCAGTTCGTTTAAAATGCCGCCCCACCCGCTGAACGATTCAGCAGAACAAATACATAATATCTGATATTTCCAAGTCAAACGTTACCCAGCTCATTTCAGCCATGTTTTCCTCAAAACTCAATTTAAACATCTTAACATACAGTTGACCTGAGTACCGCTGTAGGGAGACGGCAGATGTGTGGTTAACGTTTTATATCTCAATTTATATGGCATTAGTAGCTAACACGCTAGCAATTGCTAACAATGTTATCGTTAACGATCAAGCTAAGGCTTTCTGCCAGTTTCCAGTGCCGTTACCGGTCAACTGTTTATTGCACAATTTATCTCCCTGGGTTAGCGACAGATGCAAAACTAGCAAGCCGCCAAGCAGTTCAGTTAAGCTAGCATTGACGCTAACAACAAACTGAAAGGCTAATGAGTTAGCATGTAACTAGCTAACATGAAATGACACACTGGCTTTCAGATCTGGTACTCTTTTACAACCTTGGCTCGGGTTTTAATAAAGATAAGAAAATTACTTACTGTCCCTGCAAAATTGTATGTCGCTGGGCATTAGCTTTAAAATGAAGGAGTTTTTCTGATTTCTCATGCGCCCAGCGTGTTGTGTTGGTTGGTTACCAGGATAGCTGTCCACCAATAGAGAG
>NW_019450027.1:0-767 GCF_002814215.2 Seriola lalandi dorsalis | reverse complement strand
CAAAAAACCCCCCCCCCCCACAAACAAACAGAGAGCCGTCAGCAGGCAGACAAAGGGAGCAACCGCTTCCTGGCTGCAGCGCCAGACTGCTCCTAATAAATATGATTAATACAGCACCAGCGGGCTACATTGGAAATCAAAAGCAAGCCATTACATATTAAAGATGTACCCGACTTACTCGACATAGTAGCTGCCGTAAATGGGGTCATCGATTTTCTCCCAGCCGTACGGAAGCTCTGTAATAAAAAAACGAAAAACAAAACAGCAGTGAGACAACAATAATGAAAGGCTTATTTATTCTGTGATCTTGCAGCAGCATATTGATCTTGCATGAGAACACCTTTGGAGCAGAATTAGTTCCTTTACTGTCGGCGATTACCAGGATTTTGATGGTGCAGTAACATGTTAACTGGAGGGACTGCTGTTCTTTCTGAGCAGGCCGCATGTTCAGGCTTGTGAAATCTCATCTTTTATAAAAATTTGATAGTGACAAGACATGAGATAAAAAAAACACGACTGTGTGTTTTCTCAGCAGCTTGTCACATTGATTGATTTAAAGAGGCTACTGGCTCTTTAATGCTGTGCATCAAATACATCCCTCTCCAAGAAAAAAAGTTGCAAAATAACACCAAATATTGAGAGATCTAGTGGCTGAATTTTAATCGGTTAAATATTTATGCCCCGCATCTTCTCCATGCTGTAAATGTTGTGTTTTGATGTGGGAACTTTGCATAGATTAACAGCTTGAACTAGAACAAGCACAAACT
>NW_019450026.1:0-833 GCF_002814215.2 Seriola lalandi dorsalis | reverse complement strand
CCACAGGGGTCGTTTACAGGAGCTATATTTGTTAGTTTTGCTATTGCTACACAGCTAACGTTAGCATTAGCAGCTATTCACTCACCAGTCTGGAAGAAACGTTCATTCCTTTACTCACCAACAGCTGTCTGCTTGTTTTGCTTCTACTTCTATCACTTCTTTTCTTGTACTGAAGTTAGCATGCTAACCAGCTAGCCCCTCATTCCTTGTTCATTCGTCCATCTAATGTCGGAAGGAAGTAACTGGCAGCTACAGCTTTAGAGCAGCGAAGAAGAATTGATTTAAATAGATAGATTTAAATAGCGAAACATTAGCTGTTAGCAGTTTGGCAATATTTTACACTGGAAAGTCCCACCAGTAGAAACACCTTATTCCTGGATTTATGTTTTTTTTATGGCTGACGGTCAAATTATATAATAAGATATTACTCTAATAAATGTTAAATTAAATAAAGTCCTCGAGTTTAAACGTTGCTGACTGTGGCTGGTTGCCATGCCAACAGCGAAGCACTAATCAGCGCTAACAGGCAGTTGGGTTGAAGGCTTTGATCACGTGCTTGTTGTTATTGTTTGAACAAAGTGAATGGAAGAGGATTTAAGTTTGTTTTAACGGTTTCAACTCTGGCTGAACTTTAAATACCTTCAAGCTTCCTATTGAATTGCTAAGAAGGTTGCTGATGCCGTGACCTCTGACCCCTGGCTTCCTTGTTATTGTTTGCCTCAGATGTGTTTTGAAGTAGTTTTCTGCTGCAGCTGATTTACTTAAATATGTTGTTTTTTCTCACATTAAATCCTCTAGTAATTGATTACATATATATTATTATCTTTTATTAC
>NW_019450025.1:0-868 GCF_002814215.2 Seriola lalandi dorsalis | reverse complement strand
AGAAGTATCATGTTTTTAAGTTTTCTTCAGTATGAAATGAATCCAATGATTGTCGAATGTAACAGAGCAAATAGAACCTGCTAATAGTGAATTTGGCATACTTAACTTTCCAAAATGTGAATAAATATAACCTAAAAAATAATAGTATATATTGTATAGTATATAAATGCCAAATTCACTACAAGCAGGTTCTGTTTGTTCTGTTACATTGGATATCAGCGATTACAAAGCAACAGTTTGTTCCTAGAGCAGCATGTTTGGACATCATGGAGAATGAAACGGCAGGTTGATACCATTCCCAGGGCAGTTGTTCTATCATTTTTCTAGGTCTTCAGATCCAAATCCACCACCTCCACAGAAATCTCAGAGTAGTAATTCCCAGGAACAACTGGTTTTCAGGTCGAACTGAGGCAAAACAAAGTTGGCAACGTCAGTCGGTCGACATTTACAGTCCTGTGCAACAGTTTTAGGCACCAAAAGTAAAGTGAGGACAGTTTCACAAATGATGCCATGAATAGTTTTTATTCATCATTTAACTTCATACATACCATGAATCAGGTCAATATTTGCTGTGACTTCCCCTTTGCTTTAAAACAGTATCACTTCTCCTCGGTTCACTGGCAATTTTTCGAGGTACCAGGTAGGTTGTTACAAATCTATGTTCACTCCACAACTGTGCAGTGTTAGTTCATTCATTCCTCTACACTCTGTACATTATTTACATTGGTTAATTAAATGTATTTCATGATATTGTCTACAGCACCTTAATTCCATATGTAGGCTGTATTTCATTTCGTTTATTATATTTTGTTTTGTTTTTTTATGCCATGATGTTTTAGCATTTCAGGATTTATCAAGTTGTGTGATA
>NW_019450024.1:0-1081 GCF_002814215.2 Seriola lalandi dorsalis | reverse complement strand
TGATATTTATTATGAGCTGAGCTTATGCTGATTCTAAATATGTGTTGCACTTGGTGAAACTGTTAAAAAACACTAAAAAACACGAAAATAATAATTAAAGAACGAAAATATTTATTTAATTTATTTTGGGTAAATTTGTTGTTATATTAATTGAGTTATAAATAATCGATAGATTAATCCATTAATCGAAAAAAATTTCGATAAACAAATAATGGTTAGGTGCAGCCCTAGTATTTAATGCTCTGAAACACAGGACTGTTTTACACCTGGACTTCAATCAGGTCTTTAGAAGGAACTTAGTTCTTCAACATAATATGACCAAGGTTCAGAATTGTAAAGGAAGTGACTCCTCTGATCCCTGGTCACTGGTTTCATAAAGTTTGTCAACAGGCTCAAACTTCTTTTTGTTCTATCTGAATGATTCTTCAGTAATTTAAACAGAAGAAAAGCATGAATGGATGAAATGAAAGAAAAACACTGGTCTAGAGTTGAAACCATACTAAACAGTTGATGGATGTGAATATGGCTTATTGATATCACTTTTTTATATCAATTTATGAAAGCTTTATCATGAATCAGTGTGAAGCTGAGTGAAGTTTATAGTTTTCAATGGCTTATTAACTTTGTGAATCAGTGTAGAGTCTGAAATCTCATGGATATCAGTAGGTATCAGTGGGTATCAGTTGGTATCAGTAGGTATCAGTATCAGTAGGTATCAGTGGGTATCAGTTGGTATCAGTAGGTATCAGTGGGTATCAGTGGGTATCAGTAGGTATCAGTAGGTATCAGTAGGTATCAGTAGCTATCAGTAGGTATCAGTGGGTATCAGTGGGTATCAGTGGGTATCAGTAGGTATCAGTGGGTATCAGTAGGTATCAGTAGGTATCAGTAGGTATCAGTAGGTATCAGTATCAGAAGGTAATAAGTGGGTATCAGTTGGTATCAGTAGGTATCAGTGGGTATCAGTAGGTATCAGTGGGTATCAGTAGGTATCAGTAGGTATCAGTAGGTATCAGTAGGTATCAGTATCAGAAGGTAATAAGTGGGTATCAGTTGGTATCAGTAGGTATCAGTGGGTATC
>NW_019450023.1:0-870 GCF_002814215.2 Seriola lalandi dorsalis | reverse complement strand
ACTGACATCTGGAACACCTGCTTTGAATGTCAGTTCTTCACAGTAACACAAGTGCTTCTTTCTCAACTCAAGTTCAAGTGACTTTATTTTCCATTTGTGTTGGTACATATTGCAAACACACTGAAACTGTTATACAATTCTCACAGAGAACATGTGGGCCACACATTGAGTAATAACCGAACAAGTAAAACTAAATTAGTATCAGGTAAAAATACGTAAATATAAATGATACCAATGCCTGTGGAGTGTGCAGGTTCACTCAAGTGAGTGAACTAGTTTTTACAAGTTTCACCACCAGTCCCATTGTGGTCATTCTATTGCACCACACTGCATGGTCTGAATTACACTGCACCACAGGGCTGATTCTATTTCCTGAGGTTATATATACCACAGTACTATGAAATATTACAGACAGTACATATTTATGCACACCCATGCACTAATGTGTATATGTACATGTATTGAATTTCAATAAATGAAATATATGTACATATGTATATACAGCGTATGTATGTTAGAATTACATATGCAACCTGTTATGAATTGGAACAGATTCATATATATATATCATATATTTATTTTATATTATTACATTATATATATTACAGTATGTATATATATATATATATATATATATATATAGGTCTAGATGAAACAAACTTGTGTTTATGTATGTATGCTTAAGATGGTCAATATATGTTGATATTATATATGTAAATATAGAAGATAGACGTGTATGTTTAGAATTAATAAGAAATTAATAACAGAATCATATAAATCTAAAGAATTTTAATAAGTATGTTGTTTTGATAAACTTACATGCTACTAAAGTCATTATTTATGTAAAACTAATTTATATGCGTATGGTGA
>NW_019450022.1:0-892 GCF_002814215.2 Seriola lalandi dorsalis | reverse complement strand
GAAACACAAAAAACTCAACAAAAGAGTCACACTTTTGACATAGGCCATTATACAACCGGGGGTAGAATTGCATGTTCCCCTCAACTGAGGATTCAGGCGATTTTACCAGAGGTGGCCAGCATCATGAGGGGGTGATTTAGGCAAAAAAAACATTTTTGTCAAAACATGACTTAGGCCATTATTTTAGGAAGGTGACGATATGAACTTTGGTGTTTCTAGAGCCAAAAATGTGGACACAGGAGCGGGTTACAAAAAAGGGTCAGCTCTGCCTTTCTCCTGAAATCAGCTCCTGAATTTGTATTGCAGTCTATGGGAGAGTTGGAGGGTACTCCCATCACTTTGAGGCTCCCTGTTCAAAGTCTGTAAGTCTCTGTGCTTAGGGAGACACTTTCTGTGAAACAGGACACATTTGTCTGCCACTTAGGAAGAAATGATGTGCGAGGACTGAAATATGTGGCCATGAGGATGAGTTACACAGACAAGTTCTAGAGCTCTAGCTGGGATGTCGTCCACTCTAGCCTCTGCTCGTTAAGCGCAATACACACCCATTATAACCTAAAAAAAACTGTCAGAAAAAAGCATAAAACTAAAACTGATGAATCAGAAACTGTTGAAGATATCAAAAAGTTGAATACAAGTTTATTAGCTGAAAGTCTTGTGAACTGTTTACAGTTTGAAAGAAGTCTGTAGCTGAAAGTATGCTTAAGTAGTTAAAGTTCAAAGAGGCTTAAGATTTCAAGGATTTGAACATCGTCTGAATTCATTTGAATGGGAAAAAATGTCATAAAAACATTAATATTTAAAAAATTATTAAAAATATTAAAAAGTTAAATCCATCCGATAATCTCCAGAAAAACCTGAACGTTTTGATAGTTGAACATTTTTTTTTTTT
>NW_019450021.1:0-908 GCF_002814215.2 Seriola lalandi dorsalis | reverse complement strand
CTCTCTCTCTCCGGCCTGTGAGAGCGCCGCTCGCCGGGTCTCGTCCCGGTCGCCAACTAAATAATGAGCTCCTTCTATTTCCCGACCCGTATGATAATAAAGCTTTCAGTGGGACTTCTCTTTTAGCTCCTGGAAGAAAAAAAAACAAAAAAAAACTTCAAATTCACCATGAAGAAAAGTATAAATCAGACATTTAAGTCGGCCCGGGCTCGGCGACCGGGCCACAATGGTGGCGAGGAGGGCGAGGACGAGGGGAGCGCCATAATGTAAAATAGTTAAAAGCTTATTAGAAGCTCTGAAAGGCAGAGTGATTTCCACTTTGTTTCGGAACACCCTGAGCTCATCCTTTCAAGTGATTGTGAAGGGGGCAATTCAAATCTCTTTGGGCCCATATGAATGAAGCCCCTCTTAAAGCTCCTTTATAAGCCGGCAAATTCCCCACAGGCGTATGCCCTTTAGCTCCATTACTGATTTACCCGGAGCATTCATCTGCAGCCTTCTGCTGCCATTGTTCTGCAGCAGCCACCCCTGCACCTGACAACACCCGCTCCGACCGCGGCCCGACACGCTCGCACCGCAGCTTCACCGACGTCTTCAAACCTGTTTGTGTGGAAATCTGAAAACTCACAGCTTCAGGGTTTTTGTTGTTTTTTGTTGTTTTGTTTCCGTCTGAGATAAAAACAGGAGGAGTGAGTGAGTGAGCGAGTGAGCGAGAAGCTGCAGGACGGAGGGGCAGAAATAAAGGAGGTAAAATCAGAGTGATTGATTCCAGTGGGGGGGCTGCTGCTGTTAAACATGGAGGGGCTGAATGAGGCGGGTCCCTGGATAGAAAAGGTGGAGGCCTGATCCCCTCTCTCTTTTCTTTCTTTTCCTTTCTTTCTCTTTTTCTTTATTTTCTCCCTCCTCCC
>NW_019450020.1:0-798 GCF_002814215.2 Seriola lalandi dorsalis | reverse complement strand
GTGTGTGTGTGTGTGTGTGTGTTTAGATCATGTGTGTGTGTAGATCATGTGTGTAGATTGTGTGTGTGTGTTTTTAGATCGTGTGTGTAGATCATGTGTGTGTGTGTGTGTTTAGATCATGTGTGTGTGTAGATCATGTGTGTGTGTGTGTGTGTGTGTGTGTAGATCATGTGTGTGTGTAGATCATGAGTTTGTTCTGATTCTTCAGACTCTGTTTCCTAAGATGAAGTTTTGCAGCGTCTCTCCGTCTGATCTGCATATCAACGGTTGTCGAGGCGGATTCTTGCCAGGGCTTTGGTCGTCATGGAGATGAGTACAATAGAGTACCGGGGGGCCCCGGAGCCACAAAGAAGTTTCAGAGGGGAAAGAATGCAGTAAAAAGAAAAGAGACGAGTGGAGGAAACACAGCTGCAGACTGAGTACTACAGTACCAGTACTACAGATACTACAGAGTACAAACTAGTACTACAGTATCAGTATTGAAATACAGCAATACAAGATACTGCTGTACTAGTTTGCGGTCTAACTCATGTTCAGGTCTGGTTCAGAGTCTCAGGTCTGGTTCAGAGTTTCAGGTCTGGTGCTGGTCTCACCTGATGTACCCGACCTGCGGCCGGTGGCTCAGCTGAAAGCGGTACGAGGTCTTGTCCTTCCAGCCGACGTTTCGCGGATCCTTCCAGAGCAGCGTCACCTCTCCAGGTGTGTCTCCCGTGTGCCACAGAGCGTTCCTCAGGAACTCACCTGGTCCGGTCCGGGACTTCACGGCCTGCAGGACCAGAACACAGAGTCAGAGTCAAC
>NW_019450019.1:0-894 GCF_002814215.2 Seriola lalandi dorsalis | reverse complement strand
CCTCATTTACTCCCCCCTGCACACCAGGTGGATGGGGGGGGGGGCATCTGGGAACAAACCCACTGGTTCCAGGTGGCAGGGGGAAGAGAATAATCAAGTGTATGTTTAGTGACTTACTGAGAGAAGTGCATTTGCAGCAAATCAGAACTGAAGTGAAGTTCAAAGCAGAAAAAAAACCTTGTTTAAATGCACAGTGCTGCAGACAGGAAGTTTTAAAATTCCTCAGAATAAAGGTTTGACAGTGGAAATGACTGCTTTGTGATGCCAGTCCACAGCTTTCACTTTGCTCATTGTGTTACAACAGATAAACATCAAAATGACCACAGACCATCTGATCATATGAAACCCCATTCCTCAATGAACTGTCACTGGGTGGAAAACATCATGGCTGCTCTGACAGAGAGATACAATGTATCTTGAATTAACTGACAAAATTCTAGACAAACAATTGTTGCAGTTGCTGAATTATCAGGCATCCAGACAAAAGAAGCAGCAACTTGCTTTGCCTCTTCTCCCCACAGCAGTCTTTCCATTAAAACTCAGATGTTTGCACAGTTTTGATGGTGCCTGAGTGTCAACATGTTAAAGCTTTTCAATGTGAAAAGTCCTTAAAATCAGATGTCTGGCTGAGACCTTTGAAGGTTTCACTAAAACACAGGCCCAACTGAAGGGAATTTTTTCACACATGGTAACATATCGACACCCTCTTAAAATAATGGCCTAAGTCATTTTTTCAGGTTTTTCAGGAAACACAAAAAACTCAACAAAAGAGTCACACTTTTGACATAGGCCATTATACAACCGGGGGTAGAATTGCATGTTCCCCTCAACTGAGGATTCAGGCGATTTTACCAGAGGTGGCCAGCATCATGAGGGGGTGATTTAGGCAAAAAA
>NW_019450018.1:0-926 GCF_002814215.2 Seriola lalandi dorsalis | reverse complement strand
TTTTTGCAAATATTCACTCATTGAGTACAGCTTTTTTGGAACGTGTTGCAGGCATGAAATTCAAAATGAGTGAATATTTGCAAAAAGAAAATAAAGTTTTTCAGTTTGAACTTTAAATATCTTGTCTTTGTAGTGTATTCAATTGAATGTAGGTCAAAAAGGATTTGCAAATCACTGTATTCTGTTTTTATTTACATTTTACACAATGTCCCAACTTCTTTGGAATTGGGGTTTGTATCTCAGATCATTAAATCATCAGATCATTACATCATCATATCATGAATCATCAGATCATTAAATTATGAGATCATGAGATCATTAAATCATCAGATCAATAGATCATTAGAGCATCCGATCATTAAATTAAAATGTGAAAAGAGCAGCAGGAATGTGAAGGTGATTGAACTGGTGGACTTGGGGATGGACTGTGTTGTGTCCTTGTGTCTTCAGAGCACCGTAGATAAACTCATTAAGAAGACCAACCTTGCTGTGCTGATCGGGACCAATAGCTGGAGGGAGCAGTTTGTGGAGGCCATCACAGTCAGCTCAGGTACAAACTCACCTGTCCTCTGTCTTGTTGTCTGTTCCAGCTTGTAGTTAGGACAGGTAACAGAGTGGCTCCATTATTGACTTTGATGTTGAATCCTGGCTCTTCCTCCCTCTCCTCCTCAGGTGATGATGATGATGATGAATGTGGCCAGGAGAAGCTGCCCTCCTGTTTTGACTACGTCATGCACTTCCTCACCGTCTTCTGGAAGCTTCTCTTCGCCTTTGTCCCGCCCACCGACTACTGGAACGGCTGGGCCTGCTTCGTCGTCTCCATCTCCGTCATTGGTCTCCTGACGGCGGTGATCGGCGACCTGGCGTCTCACTTTGGCTGCACCGTCGGTCTCAAAGACTCCGTCACTGCTGTGGTGTTTGTAGCT
>NW_019450017.1:0-1221 GCF_002814215.2 Seriola lalandi dorsalis | reverse complement strand
AGTCGGAGGGATCGTGTCCCTGGTGCCTCACGGATCATCTGCGTATAGAACACTAAAGTCATGACAGAAGACGAGCTGTGATTGGTCGGAGTAAATATATAGTCTGCCGTGTCTCTTGAACAAAACACAGCAAGAATTTATGTATTGAGTGTTAAAGACAAAAATATCCTGTCGTCTGATACAGTGAGATCATACCTTTATTTACAGAACTCCAGCAGCTCAGTGAATCATTTTCCTTTGAATTCTGACAAACCATCATGTTTCTGTTTCCTCACAGGCCACAAGTCGTTTGTCGGCGATGGACACGCTGCCGGCGAACCGACTGCTGGGATACGGAGCCAAATATATGAATGAATATTACTCATCCTGGGTACAGGAGCAGGGCGGATACGTACGTAACACACTCTCACCCTCCTAAAATCACGTGTTTAACCTGTAAACCTTTTCACATTACCTGAACGTTTTCCTCTCGTTTATTTGTGCAGGACGCAGCCTTCGAGAGTGACGACGACGACGACGACGACGACGACGACAACGTCCAGTGATCAGAGAGACTTGGTTTCCTGTTCCACAGCTCGCCCTGAAGCTCAAACCCTGCACACTCGGACCTTCAGGAGCTGCAAACACAATCTAGCTCCTTCAGATTACTTGAAGCGACGAGCATTAATGATCCACCTCGAACACATTATAACAACCTACTGAGATGTTCTGAATACTCTCGAAGACTTTACATTTGGTATGAGGAACTGAATGAGACTTGTGACTTTTATTTTTGTATTCTGCCAAACCAGCTGTCATGCGCATAAAATCCATACAAGCAGGGAAATAATTTCTTTTTTATAAGTAATTATATTGTTAATGTTTTTTTCTTTGTGCTAATTGTTAAGTACTCTTAAACGGACACTGAGCCAAAGAAGAAACAAGATTATGAGATTTATTTGGGACATTTTGCCGTTAATAACAGCAATGGTGGAGATATACGGCACGGATCGAGCCATACAGTGTGCGCTCAACCTGGGGAGCTACTGGTACACCCCAAGAAGATTTATTTTTGTTGCGTACTAATTTAATGTGGTTGAACTGTTATTCATTGATTTAAAAACTGTATAAAAAAAACAAAACAAACTATAACTTGTTTTCTGTTTTATTTGTGAAGATATGGCAGGAGAGTTTTTAAATCAGCATATTTTGTGTTGTAGCTTGGTTTAAAAAAAAAAAAAA
>NW_019450016.1:0-895 GCF_002814215.2 Seriola lalandi dorsalis | reverse complement strand
TGTGTGTGTTGGGAGGAGGGGGGAGAAGGTGTTGCTGATGGGAGTGGTCATGTACAGGATGCAGTCTGGCAGGCTGGGGGGATTCGGTCTACTGGAGAGGGGGAGGGGGGAGTCGGGCTGACGGTGGCGTTCATTACACGCACCAGTGCACACACATAACCCTGGCTCAGACACACAGCCATCACTCACACACACACACACATTCCTGCAGGCAGAGAGGACAAACCGCCTGTGATTCACCTTCCTGCTTGTCACACACCTCACACAGACTAACACCAACACAATTACCTGTTTCATAAAACCCATTGTGTACAGTTACGTTCATTCTTATCCCTGCTCCTCTCCTCCTCTGCTCATTTCTTCAATAACAGTAACATCATTCCGGATCAATACTCTCCAAACAGACAAAATCATCATCATGGTCCCACCAGGAAGAAGTGTAACTACCTCTCTCAGTTGCTTTTAGCTGCTTGTACAAACTTGCAAAACACACAAAAGGCTGTAACTCTCCATCTACAACATGCAGCTCTTAAAAGTCTCCAACCAACAAAACTACAGTAAATGGACTCAGGTGCATCAACTCCACTTTGGATTTACCCGCCAACAAATTCATGTCTGAGGTGTTTAAACATCGATGTATATTAAACTGCTGTTTTTGAAATCTGTCTTTTACTCGACCTGAAATATCTCAAAATCACATACTTAATAAAATGTTCAACATTTATCTCATTAAATGAACAAAAACCAAATATGTTTCAATTTTTTTTTAAAACCAACTCATATTCCACATTTCTTAAGGTTTTTACTTAAAAAAAAAAAATTATAAAATTTATATATATATATATATATATATATATATATTTGTCAGTGTTTATTTTAATTACCAAAAAATAGC
>NW_019450015.1:0-914 GCF_002814215.2 Seriola lalandi dorsalis | reverse complement strand
CTCTGATGAACTGGTTTAAAGTTAAAATCCTGACTCTGATGAACTGGTTTAAAGTTAAAATCCTGACTCTGATGAACTGGTTTAAAGTTAAAATCCTGACTCTGATGAACTGGTTTAAAGTTAAAATCCTGACTCTGATGAACTGGTTTAAAGTTAAAATCCTGACTCTGATGAACTGGTTTAAAGTTAAAATCCTGACTCTAGTTGTTGTTGTTGTTGTTGTTGTTGTTGTGAAGTTTCCTCAGGGTTAGCGCTCGCTGCTTCATGTCAGAGGGTGAGTTTGTTTTTCAGACCAGCACCACCCGGCTGCACGGCGTGGAGTGTGGAGTGTTGTGGTTTGCTGTGGTCCTGCACCCGGGGACATATTTTCAGTGGGGTGGGGGTTGAACCTACAGGTAGGACCGGTCGGGGCTGAAGAGCTGCGTGTGGTGTTTTCATACTGTAACACAACAGAACATTGGACAGACACAGGAGGTTTTTATTTCAGGTGGTGACGTCCTGCAGTGACTCAGTGTGAAGCTCTGAACCTTTAAAGGACACGAGGAGGAGGAGCAGCTGATGTACGAGCTTTAAACCAACTGTTACACTTGATGTTCAGAAACAAGATCTTAGTTCAAGTTTTTGTTGTGATTGTTGAGAGTTGAAAGTGAAGCTGCTGCTCTGAAAACAAGCTGAAGCTGTGCTTGTTGTTAAATCCTGCTGTGCTGATTTCAGGTGTTTGACTCCTTGTTTCCTCGGCTCCAAAACATGAAATCAGCTGTTTCAGGTTTTTCTCTGTAAACACTGACATTAGTTTGATTTTCCAGCTCAGATGTCAAAAATAACAGTTTTCTATTTTACACTGGATTCTATTCACTTCCTGTTTGTATCATATTGAAGATTTTATTCTTTTCTCAAAGTTGATTGAATGAAAC
>NW_019450014.1:0-942 GCF_002814215.2 Seriola lalandi dorsalis | reverse complement strand
GATGTGTGTGTGTGTGTGTGTGTGTGTGTGTGTGTGTGTGTGTGTGTGTGTGTGTGTGTGTGTGTTTATGGTGGCCCTGTGGTCCCGAGGGGCCCCGGGGCCCAGGCTGCTGCAGACATTTATTAACAGGGCAGATTAATAGCACTAGGAGAAAACATGTTCACAAACATGATAAATATTAATAATAATCAATATTGAGTTACATTTGCCAAATTGAGTTGCAAACATCCCCCAGGGGGGAGGGAAGGAGAGAAGAGGGTGAGGGGGAGAGAGCAAGAGGATGGAATGAGAAAGGAGCTGCAGAAAACAGGAAGAAGAGAGGGGGAATGAAGGGATCTGCAGGTAGACCTGCACATCTGCAGTCACCACCTCATTTCACAGTCATTTCTCAGCAAGTTCATGTAGACCCTGGCTTTCTTGCTACAGCAGCTAATGAGAGTAATGCTAATCACTGTTGAGTGGGATGAATGAGCTACTAAATGATTTATATATTTCCCTTTTTGCAGAGCTCGTGAATATGTGAAACATTCAGACCAGTGACATCATCAAGCCATGAAAACACTCGGAGCACACTCACACAAACAAGGCGGTGCAGCGAGGTTTGAATGTCCACCACTATAGTCAAATCTTCTCTACCATGTAAAACAGTTCATAAATCAACTTTATAGTGTCTGTCCTCTTTGAATGTATGTATGAAGACATCACATCCAAACTGTCAGCGGGACGGACAGCGAGAACTACGTGTCAATATCCTCAGAATTGATCTTGATCTTTTGGTCATCTTTTAATTCTAAGACTGTTTTTTTTGACAAGTCGAGGGGTGTATACTTACAATAGATGAAATGTTAAAGAAAGATTACAAACTCCAGTTAAAATATTCATGCTATATAAGGTGAAGTGCTGCATTTGTCCCAGATAACATGACAGCATGGAGGGTGAACA
>NW_019450013.1:0-782 GCF_002814215.2 Seriola lalandi dorsalis | reverse complement strand
TGACAATTACTCTGGTATATTAACCAGTGTTTGACTCTGGTTTCAACCCAGTTTTTATCAGTGTACCAGTCCATAAGGTCACTGATATGGTGTCGCAGCAGTGTTAGAAGGGCAGAAACATGGTATACACAAATGAGTTTCCTGATTATGCAAACGTGCACACATTTGCGTGGCGACACAGGACACATAAGTCGTCACATCATGTGTATAAGGCGCTCGAGATAGGACAAAAAAATTCCTGTGCTCAACATTTGAAGCAAATGCTATGCAATGTGGAGCGATTTAATGACTGCTGAAACAAACTGCACGCTCACAGTCAGAGCGCACAGAAGCACACAAGCCCTAATCAAGACGGGTGAGTCCTGCAGGCAGATCACTCGACTATGTCTCTGCCTTTCATTACCTGCCCTGCTTCACGCAAGGGCAGTTGGATAGAGCTGCCTACTCTGCCTCTGCAGAGCATTTCTGCAGGGGCCCCTCATGGTGGTCCCCTCCTCCCCGCCACTGAAAAACTACCCGTGGCTACTTTTAAACTTGTATCGGATGATTAGACTTGGGTTGCATCCCAGAACACCGCTCAGCCCCAGCAGGGATTCAGCAGGGAGCATCGCAGCCAATGCATAATTTCTCAAGATGGAGGGACTCACACTGAGCCAGTGAGTCCCTGTCCTGCAATGGCAGACATGTGAAAAGCTTGTTGTAGAACTAAATAAGACAGTATTGAGCAGATGAGAGAAAAAAAAAAAAAAAAAAAAAAATTGGAAATTTTTTTATGAAAATTT
>NW_019450012.1:0-1003 GCF_002814215.2 Seriola lalandi dorsalis | reverse complement strand
ATTACTATCTTCAGATTTTTTTTTATGTCAGCCACCCAAAACACAACAAAACACAACTACATTGCTGTTTGTGCACACGATCAACTGAGGCAAGGAATATTTGCAATGCAATTAATTGGTAGTTTCGGTTAATTCACGCCTGTTTGGAAATTTCATGGCTTGAAACAGATCTGTTGGCACTGAGGCAGCTTGGGCTGCAAAGTTGAGGTTGTGGTATTCATTTTGACATACAATTGCAAAGACAAGCAGAATGAATGTTTTTTGGTTTAGTAGAGGGTCTATCGTTTTTCAGTTTCATGCAGCATTTTGAGAACCCGACCTTCTTGGTGTCTGTGGTTGGGGTTTTGGAGAGGCCATCGTAGTTCTGCTTGGTGATTTCAGCGTTTATTTGGGAAATGATGGAAGGGGTTGACTGAGAGCAGCAGCTTTCCTAATCCGAATTACAGTGGTGTTTTATTACTGACCTTTGTAAACCACTAATAATAACACACTGTATTCAAGTATGAGATTGATCATTATTATACTATTATACTATACTATCCCCAGTATACAGGCACTGTTGCTGACTTCAATGTGATTTTGTAACAGTAACAGTCCAATCATCATCTCTGCAGCTGATCCTGAAAGGGATAATTTATTTTCAACATGGACAACACCACTGGGTTGTGGAAGAGCCATGTCGTCCATCTTAAAAATCTACACCTTTGAATATCTGTGGCAGAGATGAAGGTAATTGGACTGTCATTGTCCAGTCAGATTCAGGTGTAGAAGCATGGGCAAAATTTGTACTCGCATCACACACAGTGTGGGAACGTTGAGTTTTATACAGTTTTCTGCTTTGTATTGTTACACAGATGTTCTTCTACTTCTACTACTTCATTTTTCACAGAATCTTTGTGCAATCTTACCACTGATATCATTTGTACACAGACTTCATTCCTACAGTTTTGCCTTTTTTTGGTCAGATCTTTTCTATACATGCACATTTTTTTTAGCAAAGGCT
>NW_019450011.1:0-886 GCF_002814215.2 Seriola lalandi dorsalis | reverse complement strand
TCAACAGCCAGTTTGTTTTTGTTTTTTTTTAATTGTTCCACCTGGATCTGACCTAACCTACAAGCTTTCACAGAGAGCTGTGTTGCATTTGACTGGACTAGACAGCAGCCGGCAGCACAGTTGAGATTTATTGGGCTGCATTATAATTCTGTATTTGTTCTAAATGAGGGTGATTTTAGATGCTGCTTACTGTTTATAGCCTACAAGCTGACTATTTACAAAATCAAGGCCTAGTTTCTACTCTCAAAATAAAGTTTGCAAAGTGGCTACATCTGGAGCCAACATGCTGACAGATGTGCCAGCTGACAGTGACGTTCCTCATCACTGAACCATCAGACCCCCCCTCGCTCAGGTCCTGAGAAAGAGACAAAGCCTCTTGAACATCATATATTCCTCTTTTTTCCCTCTCACCATTTCTTTCCGTTTCTTTTCAGTTTTTGCTGGTAGGATAAATCTTGCTCTCTCCAGATCCACATATAAAAATTGTAGGCCTAATGATAAAAGAAAAACAATAAACAGTGAAAGAAATTAGACACATAGACGAATGGAAACATTGTTAATTCCTATAGCCACAGCTGGACACAGCAGTCTATCTGACAGCGGCCTATATGACCGCTTCTAGCGGTCAGAGGAATAAATCAAAAAAGCAGGAGACCTGTAGTTTTCATTTAAACAAAGTTATTTACATAATAATGTATATAATATAATGCCAGACCGTCTTGGTGGTTCTAGTGTTAACCTGAGGGCACTCATATTTGTACTAGGCAGGAAACTTCCCTGGCAGGTGCATATACTTACACACACACACACACACACCCACACACACACACACACACACACACACACACACACTTGCTGTAATCCCCCAAGCTGATGCTGTGAATAT
>NW_019450010.1:0-918 GCF_002814215.2 Seriola lalandi dorsalis | reverse complement strand
AACCAACCATGTATTACACTGGACCCAGATTTGTGGACCAACTACTGTTAACTATTAATTACTGTTAATCATCTTTAACTGTTAGCAGTTTTATCATTTTTAAGGAGAGCAGAGCAGTTAAACAACTTTCAATTGTCAAAATTCTTAAAAACTACTACTGGAATTTGTTTGTAGCTAAACATTAATTAATAATATAGTAGATAGATAAAGAATAGATAGAGTTAATCAAAGTTACTCTAGTTGATCAATGCCATGTTTGGTCATTGGTTTAAATGGATGTTTTGGTGAAATACTGTGGTAAATGTTTCAGTACGTTTAGATTTGTCTCTGTATTTTAAAATAAAATGTAAAAAATGACCAGTTGAGGGGTTTATGAAGATGAAATGAATTTGAATATTTTCATTATTTTCCATATTATGAATGTGATGAAAATCTTGCGAGCTGATAGAAGTATCGGGAGACTCAGATGTCTTAAGCAGAAGCGTTTATTGAGGCTCAGTCGAGGAGAATAGAAATGAGCAATACAAGTTAACACTGTGTAATACCACCCAATTCTGAAGGTCATCTTCCTTACAGGGTGAATTCAAACCCATACAACACGTACTGCATATTAGAATAAGGATATTCTTCATGGGACCACAGCACCCATACATATAAAGATTCCATTGGACAACAAATCCGTTGTTACGTTATATAACCTAAGTCACGTTGTCTTTTTTGTGTAATACCTCTGTCCTCCTCACGGGTAGACTGTGTGCATTACGTGACCCTGAAGGGCACCAGTATGACGACTGCCCCCTAGACCGGAGGCTCGGCCCATCATATCTTTACAACCTTGGTTTTTATGACAACTGCCATTGGGGACTGGGCCAGCTTGATTCTGTCAGTGTCTTCACAGCTATCCTTGAGACAGACAAT
>NW_019450009.1:0-1063 GCF_002814215.2 Seriola lalandi dorsalis | reverse complement strand
GCGTATTAATTTGGATATTTCTCTGGGAGTCTGATGGGTCTCTTTTAAATACTGTACTCAGATTAATGGATGATGATGATTGTGGCTTTCTGTCCTGATGTTTCTCTTCCCTCAGCGGCTCTGACGACAGGCCTCAATCACAGACTGTCCTCCAACATTTTAATTTCTTTTTTTTGCCCAGTTGTAATAAATGTATAATTATCAGCGTGTTTATTATTATTACGGGGATATTGCAAAACGACTGCACATCCGTAACATGGTGCATGGTACATGGCATTAATTAGTCTTAACATCATCTCAGGGTCATAAGAGTAGACACAAGAGGAACAACCTTAACAGTGACAGGGAAAAAAGGGAAGCACAAACAGGAGGACTGTAAAAATTCTCAGCAGTAAATGAAATATAATGTACAGTTTTATATAAATGGTAAATGACTACATTTAAATAGCACTGGTAGAGCGCACTGGTCTGAGGATGGGAGCAACTGGGGTTGTCAGAGTTTTGCTCTAGTGTGGGCAGAAGATGCCAGAAATCGAACCTTCATCCCTACAATTAATAGATATTTGAGGCCTGTCTGTTACTAAACATAAACCAGAAGTTAAAGGAATAAACATCCAATATATACGCGAGGAGACTTAGTTCAGTTCTTCAAATGTTTGGCTTTGATGGCTCCTTGTGTTGGTATGAAAACAGACCACAAAAGCTTTAACGATCGAGTTTCTTCTGTGCCCCTACCCATCAATACACAGATATCGTGATGTATCTGCTCTGCCTGTGTAAACCTGCTGTGTGTTGCCTCTCCCCTCTGCAGCGTCTGAAGCTGGTCTGCTCCCCTCAGCCCGACTGGGGTCCTTTCCTGATGAAGCACCGCGGAGAACGCTACAAGAACATGATGGACCCTCTGGGAACCAGCTCCCTGGGCCTCAAACTGCCCCCAAAGGACTTCCAGCTCGGCTCCTATCAGTAGCAGCCATCCCGCCAGCACCACGCCCGCCACTTCCAACCCCTGCAGGGGGACACCTGGGAGGAGGGGGGCAATGTCTCTTCTTCTCCCTCCTCCTCT
>NW_019450008.1:0-1048 GCF_002814215.2 Seriola lalandi dorsalis | reverse complement strand
TCTTCTCTTCTCTTCTCTTCTCTTCTCTTCTCTTCATCATTTTTAAAATCTTGTTTCTCTGATGAGATTTATATAAAAGTTGTTTTGAGAGTCTGCGACATCATTTTTCAGAAGCTACTGAAGAACTCGCTTCCTTGTGGTTTGCCTTGTCTGCTGAGAATTTCTGTACATTTTTACGCATGAAATCGACAACTATACCATCGCGAAAAAGATATATTTTAACACCTTTTCATGCCACAGGCATAAAAAAAAATGCTGATTAAATGCACCAGGAGGAGGAGAGACCACGCTGTGTAACTTCAACAGCTTCTCTCACACTGTGGTGGATGAGTGGTGTTTACCGGACGGTTCAGAATTGAAACCAAAAAGTCTCCGCGGTTCGGCCGGTGGTTGCCCGAGGGAATGAGGAGGAATGGGAAGGGAAATTGCTTTCCCATTCAGCGGCTCCTGCTGCAGCAGGGGAGCAGGGCCTCCGCTGGGACAGAGGTAACATGCCCGCTCCGACACTCGGCACTCTGCCGGCCATATGGCAGCATGTGGGCGTCAGAGTTTACCCAGATACCTCGTGTCTGGACCCCCATAAAACTTCTCATCGCTTCCATGTGTTACTGAAAGGATCTTTGTTCATTTAATCCCATTATTATTATTATTATTATTGTTATTGTTATTGTTATTGTTATTGTTATTATTATTATTATTATTATTATTATTATTATTATTCTCTTTTCTTATCGCCTAAATAGGAACAAACTATTTTCACTGATATTCAGCACTTAATCTAAAAATTATCATTTAAATAAAAAAAAAACTGCTTACCATTATTATAGCATTTCATGAATGCAATTTAATTCAATATACTTCATTTTTCTCTGAAGGGGAAAACACAAATACACACAAATGATTCATTTACACACATAGAAACATCTTTAAAATGCAGAATAAGGAGAGTTTCAAATGCCAAATTGCATTTAAAAAGAATTATGAACATTAAAAATTAAAATCTGGCATATATGCCGTAATTTCAAAATGATAAAATAAACCAATTTAT
>NW_019450007.1:0-876 GCF_002814215.2 Seriola lalandi dorsalis | reverse complement strand
GAACCTGCACAGTAGGACAGTATTAGTTGGATTAATATTATTATTTTTATTATTATTAATAATAATTACGAAGCAGCAGTTTTTTGAGATGTATCAAATGTTTTATTTTTACTTTAGATGAAGCGTTGAACTTATTATCGTTATTAGTAGTTTTACTGTTTTTTGTATTTTGTTGTTATTTTCCTGTCTCTTTTATTTTGATTTACTTTGTTTTGCACTATGATGTAATGTTTACTTGAGTAGAACCAGGAAGTAGTAGGAGCTGTTTCCTTGGTGGTGGCTGATGGGGATCCAAATAAATAAAAATAAATAAATTGGGACTTTAAGCGGCGGCGGTTGAAGTGATGGCTACGCTGCCCGAATATATTCCAGCACGTTGCCTTAGTGATGAAAATCAAAGCTCGCTAAGCAACATTTCACTCTAACAAAGGATACCTCGCTTGTTTAGGAAACCGAGGTCGCTCTGAACGTCGCTACGACATGTTTCTTAAAATGAGCAGAGAGCTGTTGACATTTGCTTTAGAGACATTTTAATGTGAAATGAGGAGTTTGTATTAATCTGTAAGTTCAGCACCACGGACAGCGTCATGGTTTCACTGACACAGCTCAGTGAGGTCGTGGGTTAACAACACTCACAATCTGTCAAATTAACCGTTGTCTTTAACAAATATACTCACAATCAATAAAACCACTGATGGTATAACTCAATATAAAATTCATAACAGTGTGAAGTTTGACAAAACGTATCACAGGTCGCAGCAAACTGGTCTTTCTCCTGTAGGAGGAGTTGGGAAGTGTCGGCAAGGAATCTACGTGATCGCATCACGCCGTAGCCGTCGCTGCCTAAAGTCTCTGATTTGTTTGTTTATTTAGCAT
>NW_019450006.1:0-804 GCF_002814215.2 Seriola lalandi dorsalis | reverse complement strand
CTTCTTCTTCTTCCTCGGTCTCATTCTCTCTGATTGAACATTGAGGTGAACACACTTAGGTATGATTCACCACAACTCCAGCAGTGAATTTAAGGCCCTTTAAGGCACATCAAGTGCCCGGTCCCCTTGTCAACATTTAATGAGACGACCTTGTGTTGCTTCAGCGTCGTATTTTGATGATTGTCCCACCTGGTTGCTGACTCTGCCGCCAGCTTTTAGTGGAGGCAGATGAAGTTCTCCCTGAGTGGCAATCTGTTTCCAGGAGAAAGTGAAAGTATCCACCATTTCTTTTCTTAGACGTCAACAGCTTATTTCATCCTCTTATCTTTATCTGCTCTTCGAGGAAGAAAAGTAAATTAAAATGTAAAACAACATTAAGTCAAAATAAGTATAATAAAACAGAGATGACGCAACATTAAAATAAATTATATAATTTGCCTTCTGAATTGTGTTAAGCCTTTAAACACTGCATTATCTTTTTTGCACTCATACATGCTTTCAAATTTTATTACCATTTTTATTGTTACTCTACATTTGGCAATGAGGCAATGAAGCAGTAAGACAGGAGATCAAATGCTGAGTGCAGCCGCTGCCTAAAGCACTGCAGCCGGGCCCAGTTGTTTAGTTAAATGGCCATCATTATATTTGTCCCACTGTCAGCTGTAATGCAGACTTGTCTGTCTTTTAACTCAGTCCCTAATGCCAGCGCCTCCGTTAGATGTAGTTGTAGTTGTATGTGTGACCAGAGTGGCGGTCATAGGGTGAATATCCTGCCGACAACGCCAAGTCTGTGACCAGAGTGGC
>NW_019450005.1:0-895 GCF_002814215.2 Seriola lalandi dorsalis | reverse complement strand
GTTTATCCTATCTAACAACTGTTAGCTTCACATAGCATATCCTACTGACGGAAGAGGACCCCTTGGAGGCGAGTGTTCCTGAAGCTCCTCTTCTGTCCACGGCCCACCCAGTTTAGCTCAGAACCCACAGCGAATGAAAGCACAGCTTGCATGAGACGTCTCACTGCATCATCGATCGTAGCCCCGCCCATCCGGGACAGGAAAGACACCTTGAATTTAGACAAGAGATCAATATCAGATTCATCAAGCACTGAGCGTTTGCACAGCAAGAAACTCAAGCTACTGAATGGCACCATTCATTCTACCATTTTCTTCTGTATCCCCGGCTCCTCCAGCCGTCTCTCCATCTCATCCAGCTGCTCTAGGGTCCTCAAGGGGAGATCCATATCCAGAGCCTCCACATCCTCCTCCTCATATCCAGTCTGACCCTGCAGTCGGGCCTGAAGATCCCTGAGCACTGCCCACTGCCTCTGCTGCTCGTCTTTGATCTCTACCAGCAGGGCGATGATCTTCCGCTGAGCTGCAGTTTCTTGAGAGAAAGAGATGGAGCGAAAGTTATTGTGACAGAATGAAGTCATTGTGAAGCTCATGGTTCAAGTTAGGCAAACAAACGGGCTAGTGCCATAGATAACCTACTGAAGTATATTTTTTGATGTCAAGATATTTGTATGATAGATGCGTCGCCTGGAGATGACATGACACAGAGCACAAGTTGTGTAGAACTGAATGAAGTTTAATGTAACTAAAATATCATGAAGTCATTATGGCTATAAAATGATCAAATCCATTAGAACACAGCCCAAAAAGAGGAAGAGTGATTTAAATAACATGTTTTATCCTTGAATCTACACACCGATCAGCCATAACATTATGACTACCTGCCTAATATTGTGTC
>NW_019450004.1:0-941 GCF_002814215.2 Seriola lalandi dorsalis | reverse complement strand
GATGATGATGATGAAGATGATGATGATGGTGTGTGTTGAGCAGTATCCAGGCGGTGGATGTGGAGGCTGTGGCTGTGACGGTCAAAGAGCTGGTGTCTTACTCTCTCACCCTCAACCCCAACAACCAGTCGTGGCTCATCACACAGGCCGACATCTACTTTGGTAAGAACCTGCAGCTCGGTCACAGGAGACGCTCCGGGAGTAAGACGGAGACTTTGGATTAAACCACTGTTTGACGAGGGTCAAAGACACGAGACAAATATTCTATCTTTATTTTCTTGTTACACTTCTAGTTGTTGAATTGCTCGGTAATCTTTCACAGTAAAATGAAAACTGAAGAAAGGAAGGCTTTTATTGTGAAGCAGCAGCATTAAATCCTGGTGAACATCAGCAGGAAGTGAACATGATCATTAATCAGTGAAATCAGGCCAATGACTCATGAGGGTGAAACTCCACCAACCACAGACACTCAGTGAGAAGCTGCAGGAACAAACACTGAACATCTGGCTGATAAACAACAGTTCAGGAGACATTTGAACACTCCACACTCATCCAGATGTTTCCTCCTCCTCTTCTTCTTCTCTCCATAGTGACCAATCAGTACTCTGCTGCCCTGAACCTCTACCTGCAGGCTGGAGCCGTGAGCTCCGACTTCTTCACCAAACCTGTGCCGCCCGACGTCTACACCGACCAGGTGGAATTAAAATTAAAAAAAAGTTTTTCTTTTTAATCAAATCCAGAGAAACTTAAATTATTTTCTGTTCTTCTTTGAATAAATTACAATGATGTAAAAAGATCAACAGCCTCCGTCTGGATCCACGATGGTTTAGTCTTTATTTACTTCAGATCCTGAACGTCACAGACTTTTATCAGAGGCCGGACTTTACGTCTCACTCACTAGTCGTTAGTACGAAGCCTCGTTAGCGCTGCCTCCTCTCTCC
>NW_019450003.1:0-1121 GCF_002814215.2 Seriola lalandi dorsalis | reverse complement strand
GTGGCCCTCGTTGTCGGCCTGGCTGTCGTTGTAGCTCCGCGTTCGCCCTCCACCCTGACCAGGCTGGTGTTCAGATGAGACCACTTACTCACTTCACAGATAACTACAGCAAACAGACGACAGGAAGCAAACAAGGAAAAAGAGCAGAAGAAGATTTTTAAAAAGAGTGACACTCAACAGGTGCAACTTTCTTCTGTTAACTTTAATTTTCTTTGAGTGGTAGTTATTGTGTTCTTAAAAATTACAGTTAAATAATATATCAAATCATTTATTTATAGGGGCGAGACACCATGACTGAAAGAGATGTTGGTGTTGTGGTTAATGTTTTGTGGTTGATTTGCATCTCTTTCTGGTCATTTTGCATCTCTTTGTAGTTCTTTATCTTGTCTTTGTTTCCCCCTGTAATTGTTTTGTGTTTCCTTGTAGCCGCTACAATGATGGCACAGGAGTAATTTGTGACTCTGGGGGTCTTGACTCTTCAGCTGTCTTTTCTAAACCTCTGGAAAACCTCACCCACCGTTTATGAACCTCACCTATTGCCAGGATGTGTTCCTTGTGCTTGTGTAGATATTTGGGCAGGGTGATCGCTGCCTCGAGCTTTTCTTTCAGCTCGCATTTGGAGATGATCCGGCCCTCAGACAGGCTGGGCACCAGAACTGCCACAGCCAGAACCATCAGCAGACCCAGCTTCATGTCAGCAACTTCTGTGGGGATAGGGGGAGGGAAAACACAAGGCTCTGAATGGGCTGGTGTTGGTCAATAATTTTATACCTAGACGCTTGTTTAAACTGATCTTCACTCTGAGGACAGTGTTCAGTTTACAGTAAATGGGGCCCTCTAGTGGCGAGAACAGCTTACAACATGCTTCCCTTAATTGTAAATCAGGAGGAAATGGAGGGAAAGAACAAAAGAGCGTGATGCTTCAGATAATCAATCACACACTTATCATGTCACCACCTCCTGGACAACAGAAAAACAAACATCTTATTTATTTATGTGCAGCATCACTGGGAACATCTGTTATTCTACATTTATAGACAGAATAAAAACATTTCATAAATAGTTTAAATCAGACTATAATGTGTTTATTAATCTACAGTATTTGTCATCAATTATAACTT
>NW_019450002.1:0-931 GCF_002814215.2 Seriola lalandi dorsalis | reverse complement strand
GTTAATTTTCGGCTTTGTTACGGTTACGGTTAAGCAGCTAAGTTAGCTAACGTTAGGTGACAGCCCTTGTCAATCAGTCTCACTAACGTAAATGTTTACCAGCTTAAAATCTTACAAGTTCAAATTTAGCTGTGAGTAAAGCAAACTCTCCGTCGATGTAAATATCATTTAAAAAAAAAAGAAAAACATCAATATCCGTCTAAATTCGGTCTTACCTTCTATTTTGAGTGTTTTCATCGACATCTTTCCCCGCAGCCATGTTCAGTTTGAATCCTCCGCTGTTTTCCTCCGGGCCCCGCCCATCTCGTCAACCATTGGTAGTTTGTCGAACGTGAGCGTGACGCAACGGCTCTGATTTGCATGCACGCTCACTGCGATTGGTCGGTTTGAATTCACAGGCTTTGTCAAGAGGAAAACAACATCTGTATGCAGTGACGGCTGCTGGCTAAATAAACCTGCAAATATGCAACAATAGCAGCACCACTTTTAACATCTTATTTCATCACAATATTTTACTTCAAGGTTACACATTTAAATTTTAGATTTTCTCTCCTTTCCTGTTCACCCTCCTTTATTATTTTCCCTCTCTCTTTTATAAGCAAAATTATAGCAAACAGGTTAGATTAAATATAACAATGATACAATTTGGAGCTGTAACAATGGTCCGTGCATGAATTTTAATTCTTCTGCACGTTGTATAATGAAAAATGCCCGGTTGAGGGGTATTGCCTAATTTCATTGTCCTGTTTGTGCTAAGTGTAAATGTATGATGACGTTTGTGAGCTCGTTCTTTATTAGCAGATGCTGCCTAAACGCTGTTAACGCTTTGCGTGTGTTATTGTCCCACTGAATGAAGACGACAACTTGTATAATAATAATTGAACAAGGAAGTGGAGAGCCGGAAACAGAAACAGATCGTCTTCAAAGTAAA
>NW_019450001.1:0-898 GCF_002814215.2 Seriola lalandi dorsalis | reverse complement strand
GGGTGTGTTCACACCTGAACTTAGAGCTGAGCACCTGTGATCAGGTCACCTGAGACGGAGGTTGATACCAGGTCTGAACAGGGCCAGTGTTATGGTGGTTTCTCAGTTTTGATTTCAGACCAGAGTGGTCATCATCTGCCTAATGCTAAGACAGGGGAAATATCAATATACAAGTTGTTAAACTTACTATACAAGTTAAATTAGACATATCTACCGGCTCTAAATGGGTTCTTTAAATCAGCACTTGAAGGAGAAGAGGGACCTGCAGTAGAACAGTTTGTGTATGTGGCAAATACACTTTAGTGGATTAACAACTGCAGCAAACGTTATTGTTGTATATCTGTCTGGTTGCAATGTAACTATTCATAGTCTGGACTGTAAGAGCTTATTCCTTAAATGTAATGAATATGTAATTGTAGTTCATGCGCCCCCCCAGTTGGTTTCTGTAACCTGTCTGTTAACTTTACACTGAATCATGTGTTTCCCCTTCAGTCTGTTTCTGGTGATGAGTTACTGTGAGCAGGACCTGGCCAGTCTGCTGGAAAACATGCAGACGCCGTTCTCTGAGGCTCAGGTAGGACAGGGTCAAATTCCTACATCTAACTTTTAACTCATACTCATACAGTCTTTGTACTTTGTGTAAATTTCTGACAGAACTGATGTAATTCTTTTGTCTTCATTAGTTTATACTTTTTCAGGCTACCACCTACACCCCCATACACAAATGTAATATATGCACATATATTGCATTTCCATATGAACATATAAAATAAATGCATATACATATATGTAAAAGTTATATATGAAACCTATTAGAAATGGGAGCAATTTCATATTTTGACATATGTCAAGCCCATACAAATATCTGTGTTTATGTATCTATGCTTATAGACAGATG
>NW_019450000.1:0-902 GCF_002814215.2 Seriola lalandi dorsalis | reverse complement strand
AGATATGCATCTTAACTGGATTGGACATGCAGGAGTGGAAAATAATCTCTCATCCTCACTGCAGTTCTTTTCCAGTTTTAATGCCTTACTATACCATGGCGTTTTTTAATGACTTACTATACTATAACTTCTAATGCTTATATATTATGATTTTTTTATGCTTTACTTATAGTATGACGTTTTTATGCCTTACTATACGATGATCTTATTTTGATATTTTCATGCCTTACTATACTATATTTTTTCACGTTTTTATATCTTAATATATTATTACGTTTTTTTTTTTTACATTTTAATGCCTTACTATATATGACGTTTTTTGACAATTTTATGCCTTATTATACAATGACGTTTTTGGACATTTTTCTGCTTTACTATACTATGACGTTTTTTGAAATTTTTAAGCCTCACGATACTATGATGTTTTTTGATATTTTCATGCTTTACTATATTTTGATGTTTTTTCACATTTTTATATCTTAATATATTTTGACGTTTTGTAACATTTTAATGCATTACTATACTATGATGTTTCTTGACAATTTTATGCCATACTATACTATGACGTTTTTTGATATTTTCATGCCTTACTATACTATGATGTTTTTTGATATTTTCATGCCAATTTTTTGCCATACTATGGCGTTTTTTGCATTTTTATGCCATACTATAAAATGATGTTTTTTGGCATTTTTTTGCCATACTATACTATGGCGTTTCTTTGGCATTTCCATGCCACACTATACTTTGTTGTTTTACTGTATTATGACATTTTTTTGGCCTGCATTACCAAACTTCAGTAATGGGCTAACTTTGGTACAATAGTTAGGACGCTCACCTTTCATTCAGAGGGTCATTGGTTCAAAGTTCACAAGGCTCTGCACTGACATCTTCTTTTATTA
>NW_019449999.1:0-1105 GCF_002814215.2 Seriola lalandi dorsalis | reverse complement strand
CACTTGTTACTTCATACAATTATCTAATCAGCCAATCATGGCTGCAGAGCAATGAATAAAACCATGCAGATAACTGGGGAGGGGCTTCAGTTAATGATGATGCTCTACGACCGCAGAAGACCACATTCTCTGAGGCTGCAGAGGGGACAGGCTCAGACAGCTGAAGACTGGAAACACAGCCTGGTCTGATCAATCTGGATTTCTACTGAGGCAGCAGATGATTAATATCAATCAGTCATCGTTTGAATGCCACATGTCTGTTTTGAGTATTGTTACTTACCATGTGCATCTCTTCATGGCCACAATTTACCATCTTCTAATGGCTACTTCCGGCATGATAATGTACCATAAAGTAAAAGTCTACTTCAAATACATGTGTTATAATAATAATTAAAACCGTCTGACAAAGGCCAGTGACGGGAAGCACAATGGGGAAAACAAACTGCGACACAATAGCGGTCAATCAGCGTCGAGTGTGATCAGGTGGGTTCAACCTGGGGATGTGGGCGGGGCCTGGCTGTGTGTTGGTGGAGGCTCAGTGACACGCAGCTGCCGGTGTCTTCTCTGAAGTACAGGTGAGTGCACGGCTCTTTAATTGACGCTTTTAGTTATTAGTATTTCAGCATCTTTTCTCCATCACTACTAAGCAGAAGATAATATTGCTGTGATCTTAAGTTACATGGAGCCAGTTTTATTTAAAGTAACGTTGAAAGGGACTTCAAATATCCGTAAAGACTGACGCAACTTTTGCGTCATTTTCATTTAATCAGTGTTATTTTAAATACCTGGGACCAGAAAATCCGTATTTATTTAAATTTGGTCACATTTGAAATTTAAACCCGCATCATTACAGACTGACCAATAGGCTGTTTAGATATCTATATTTGCTTCCTCTTGTCCAGTTTGAAACATAAGGTTAAATGAAATTGATTTAAAAGCCAAATTATTTAATGGATGAAATAATGACCCACAGTTCTTATAGCGATTTAAATTTTCCCACCTGCGTTGTATGAGAGAAATATAGAAACAAAAGTAGGTCAGCAACTAATTTAAGTAAATATTTAAGTATTGACATTTGAGAAAATGCAACCAGTGAATTTTTGGC
>NW_019449998.1:0-928 GCF_002814215.2 Seriola lalandi dorsalis | reverse complement strand
TTAAGTCGCAGTGCATTGAGCTCTCAGGGCCACCGTAAAATTCCTTAAAAAATAAAAGACTCAAAACAGCAGTCATGTTATTCTTACAGTCTGACTGAAGCTGAGAAATTCTCTGATTAAAGTCACAGATGTGAAACAGCTGAGAAATGACCTTTATAGCAGCTTACAACTGGGACTGCAACTCTTGTGTTGGAGCGCTTACTTCAACATGATAATTTCATTATAGTCAATTCACCAACATGACTGCCTCTTTCTATCAGCATTTACTTATTACATGAGCTTCACCCTAACTGACAATAAAAAACAAAAACATTTGTTGTATTGGTATTCCATTTTAAATAGCACATTTAATCTAATGGTTCAACAGTTAATGGTCAGTTAGCGAGCGTCGGCTATTGGTCAGAAAAAAAATTCAAAATGAGCATCCCTACTTTGAAACTTTCCATGTGCTGGAAAATCTTCAAACTTGTTTTTAGGAACCAGCCCCAGTGCTGGTCCTGAGTCAGTAAAGTCCTTCACAGTACATGTTGAAGTGTTAGCATGTAGCTTATTGTCACTCAGGATGATAGTGTAAAAATGGAGCATGTGGGCAAAGCATGTTGTGGACACATGTTGTCCTTGGCGTCTCACTTTTTATCTCTTTGAATCTGATCAATATAACGGCCGACCTAAAACACTCTTCCCTTCCCTCAGCTTTGAAGATGAGTTGTAGAGTGTCAGGTGATCTGGAGAGAGATGAGGCGGAAGAGGAGGAGGAAGAAGAGGAGAGCATGAACCCGACGGAGGTGAAAATGAGTCAGATAGTTATGCCCTGTCACAGCAACCACCGACAGGAGCTGAGCGTGGGACAGCTGCTCAAATGGATAGACTCCACCGCCTGCCTCTCTGGTGAGGTGTTTGTGTGTGTGTGTGTGTGTGTGTGTGTGTG
>NW_019449997.1:0-782 GCF_002814215.2 Seriola lalandi dorsalis | reverse complement strand
TAATTTGTGATAGCCAATAAATTGATAAACAACCGAAATCTAACACATTTGGTGTCCAGCTCATGAGGTAGAGTACTGTTAACATAATGGTGCAGCCCGTGTGAGGCCGAGTACTAATGATTTCCAGTTACTAATAGAGCTCAGACCCAACAGCACAAATGACAACCAAGTATGTTTTGCAAGCAATTTAAGAAGAAGGCAGTCAAGCTGAAAAAAAAAAAGTTCTCATGCCGCCACACTGTTGGGAGAGGCACCAAATTAGATTTTGAAATGGCTCCTTTTGTGGTGTGGTGTGAAAACCATGTTCCAGCAAATTTTCTGCTATTTCTGCCAAATATTCCAATGCTCATTTTTTATTTCATGATTCCAGTGTGCAGGAAACTGAGTAACAATCCACCATAAAAAAAGACCGTTATTTCATATCTTAAATTAAGGTTCTTTCAAAAAAAAGTAGAAGCATGCACAATAGGCCTTTTATACCTTTGCAGCTGAAATTTATACCAACATATATGTTGTCTACTTTTTCTTAGTTTTTTCTTTGTTGTTGTTGTACTGAGTTGTCACTATTAAGCTGAATCCAAATCATCTTATTATTTCACTCTCCTCCAGATTTGTTGTGGATCTGGTACTCTAGGTCATTTTCCTAGAACTGTGGCCTTTACATGATGCAGAACAAGAGAAAGAGAGAGAGAAAGTGAGACAAGAGGAGGATAAGGAGGTGAGGCTGGAGCAAAATTAGCTACGTATGAAAGGCCTCGCTTTGTGTCTCAACCAGGGAATTA
>NW_019449996.1:0-816 GCF_002814215.2 Seriola lalandi dorsalis | reverse complement strand
TGACGTGGGATTGTTGTTGACTTGCAGCACACCTTTTGGTGACTTAATATAAATATACAGAATGTCACACACCTGACTGTTTTCTCTATTTGAGCTCAGATTTGATGATTCAGTGTCGTAAAGTCACATAAACAACATGTCCACATGACAAATATGCAGAACGCTTAAAGGTAACAGAATAACATGTAATCCTAGAGGTCAGCCTCAGTCTGCCGGCGCACAGTCACACTCTGTTTACCACAGGGTCAGATGGAGCACACAATGCGGCACATGCCGGGTTTGTTTACATGCGGTTGCCTTCCTGAAAGGGGCGGTGCCACACACCCAGCATTCCAATGTTGCTTTGGAAACAGGGCTCCCGCAGCAGCCAATGGGAGAGCAGGGATTATGACATGTGTGTTTGTGTGTGTGAATTAATCAAACTGTGGTATCTATCTGGCAAGCGTGTTGACAGGGGGAGATTTTTTAATCAGCTCACTCAAGGAAGAAAACACACCGGGCAATAATACTAGAATCAAACAAACACACGCTGCTAGGCCAATTAAAAATCAACAGCTTAATCTCCCAGTGAAGGGTTATAAGGAGTGTGTGTGTGTGCACGTGTGTGTGTGTGTGCATCTGCCCTTTGTGTTTCTGTATGTGCCTGTGTATATTACTCTTATTTTTGTTTTTGTTGTTGTGACAGAAACATTTTCATCATTTTCATTCCTTGACCTCATGGCTGTATAGGGGTTGTGTGTGTGTGTGTGTGTGTGTGTGTGTGTGTGTGTGTGTTTGTACCTGGGCATGAGCATCTCACACTAAAAGTAGTGTCCT
>NW_019449995.1:0-836 GCF_002814215.2 Seriola lalandi dorsalis | reverse complement strand
TGTTTCTTCAAATTCATTCACTTGTCTTAAATCTCCAAGAACCTCAAAGGGGGATTCCGGTGACTCCTGATCAGCAGAACCCCCTTTTTTCTCTACAGTTGGCACAATTTTTACAGGAGATTTTTGGGTCTCGGTGGGAGATTTTTGGGTCTCAGTGGGAGATTTTTGGGACTCGGTGGGAGATGTGGGAGATTTTTGGGACTCGGTAGAAGATTTTTGGGACTCGGTGGGAGATTTTTGGGACTCGGTGGGAGATTTTTGGGACTCGGTGGGAGATGTGGGAGATTTTTGAGACTCGGTAGAAGATTTTTGGGACTCAGTGGGAGATTTTTGGAACTTAGTTGGAGATTTTTGGGACTCAGTTGGAGATTTTTGGGACTCAGTTGGAGATTTTTGGGACTCAGTAGAAGATTTTTCATAGTGGCGATCTCTGAAGTGAGAGAAACCTCCATCGCTTCTAAAATCAGGTTCCTTCTTTTTGGCAGCAAGGGCTTCCAGTGCCTTTATTCTCTCTGAAACAGGAGATGTCTTTATTGGTGAATCTGGTTGTCCATCTGGTGGCCCTGCTTCACTCCCATAATGACCAGGTGTGAATGAACCAGGTTGTGAAGGAAAGCGAAGGGATGTCGCTACACCTTCGCTTGAGGGCTTCTCGGAGCCCAGGACGACTCTTTTGTCTGCATCACCATGCATGAAGAACGACAGCGAAGAGGAAAAAGGAGGGGAGGTCATATAAATTACACACTAAACTCCCATGCACTTCTATTATTCAGCGAGGCCTTAATGTAGCAGCCCAAGCATTCATGCATTGCATCATGGAAATGTAAGGCAGATTC
>NW_019449994.1:0-767 GCF_002814215.2 Seriola lalandi dorsalis | reverse complement strand
AGGACCCCCCCCCCCCACACACACACACAGAGTTCACACATGCGTGTACGCGCATACACACACACTTCAGTACTCAAAGAAAAGTCCATCACTCATTTTAGTTTCAACAGTTGTTTTATAGAAACATGACAGACTCTTTCTGTATCTATGAACAGTGCAATCCACTACACTCCTCCATAAAGCTACACATGAGAATTGACAGATTATCATGAATAATCAACAGCATTCTAAACACTCAAGACTATGTGGATTTCATACATTTGACATGACAGCGGGTTAGGTTGGTCACAGTAAACAACTAATATCTACATCAGTGTTTACCTTACACATACAGTACAGACAGTATAACAGTAGTGTGAGACACCGACACAACCTAAAATATGTGGACACTTTAAGTATTTTTTGGTAATAAGTTTGTGTTACCGTTACATGAAGCCACTTAAAGATGAAAGTGACAAAAACTGTGTGTACAATGGTATGTATGTCTGAGTGTTTGTGTTGAGGTGTAGGCTGCAGGACAGTAGCGCAGTTATCAGGCAGAAAGCATCACACCTCACAGCAGCTATAAACAAACTACTTCCTGTTGATCTCTCTAAATAAAAAAAACAAACAAAAAACAAAAGCCTCTCATTGGGTGTCACAAATCCTGCTGCTCCTCCTCTAAGTTATCTGTTGGTTGCACGGAAGTCAGTGTGTGTTCTAGTGACCTCTAGCAGTCGCAGGCACGACCTACAGACAGACAGACAGACAGACAGACAGACAGACAG
>NW_019449993.1:0-940 GCF_002814215.2 Seriola lalandi dorsalis | reverse complement strand
AGGTGAAGACAACGAGAGCTCGGTCAGTGTGAGCTGCTTCTCATGAGACAGAACCAGAACACATCGACCAACCTGAGCCTCTGCTCAACCACCTGAGAGACACAACATGTCTCCTGGTTCCAGGTTCAGATACTGATGCAGTTACTGGATTAGTTCCAGCTGCTGGTTCTGGTCCTGGTCTGCTGGACCGACAGTAACCTGCTGGTTCTCCTGCTGAGGTCAGGTCAGATCAATAACCGTCTTGTTCCTTCATGGCTGTTCTGTAACATTGTCTTTTACTTCCATTGAGTCTTTTTCTTTAATCCGTGTGAGTCATTACACAGAGACAGTGTTGTCATAGTTACCAGTTTGGCTCCCGCCGTGCTCTGATCGTTTTCTATTGGCTCTCAGAGGTGGACGTGTCCTCCGTCTCCTCCAGGTGCTGCAGGTTGTCAGCAGGTGTCACAGCTGTCAATCAAAGAGACACATGACACAGTGTTAGAGAGGAATGATCCAGAACAACAGTCAGAGCCTGAGTCAGCGTTTGTGACTTTGATAGGACATTTTATTTTGTATGTTGGATAAAGGATAAGACCTCCGATTCAAGACCTCCAATTCAAGAACCTTAATTCAAGAACCCTAATTCAAGACCTCTGATTCAAGAACCTTAATTCAAGACTTTTGATTCAACATCTCCAATTCAAGACCCTTAATTCAAGAACCCTAAATCAAGACCTGTTCAGACCCTCTGCTTCAGTCAGACCTTCTCACCCAGTTTCTGGTTCTCTGTAAATCTTCTTCTGCTCTGATCTACTTTTACCAGGTGACATCACCACCTGGCTCAGCCCTGATTGGCTCTGCAGTAAAGACTCGTGGTACATGTGGAGCCTGTGTGTGCAGGATCTCAGAGGTCCAGATGGTCTCTCAGTGGGAGCTGATCCCCCCCCCCCCCCCCCCCCCC
>NW_019449992.1:0-837 GCF_002814215.2 Seriola lalandi dorsalis | reverse complement strand
AGATGGAGAGAGGCAGACAAACAGGGAAGTGGTAATAAAATTAAAAAACTGAGACATAAGAGAAAACACTGCGAGAAAAAGCAACATTGATATTTTCTTTGATAAAACTATTATATATTGTTATATACTGTGCCTTTATTTATTACATGAAATGCTGCAGCCATACAGTATGTACTGAATTGTATTTCATACTTATAACGCTTTTGGGATTTTACTGGATATTGTGAGGAATAAAATCAGTATGTTCTAGATAAATGACAGAAATAGAGAATATAGGTATAATTTGATGCAAGAGTCAGATTATAAAGTAAAACCGAGAGGGATGTATGGAGTCAGTTCACTGCTGGAGAACGTAAAGCACATATATTACATGCATCAGCAAAACACCCAAACACATCACCATATACAGTAAACAAGCATCACCTCCAGGCACAGTAATCCAGCTCAAAGCTAGTGGTAATGAAGGCTGATGTGAGTGGGAGTATGAGGGGTGCTGATCCTATTACAGTAGCCAAGCCGCTCTTTCCATCTTTATACCCTTGACTATGGCTCTTAAACATTCACAGTCTCATTGTTATTAAGAAATAAGCCCTATAATTGCACCCTTTAGGTGCCCCATCCTTTAGGTGCAATTATAATGTAATTAAAAAAATTCCTAAACCATGTTCCTAAACCATGTCTCTGTATTGGGACGGTACAATATCAGTTTGCAACACTACCTGAGGCGCCTCTCTCACACTGTTCTTTGTACTTAAACAGGCCTCGCAGGGAAAAACTTCTGAGCAATCGTGCACTTTTCAAATGGTTCAGCTGTTAAACAAGCTCAGGATTCAGCAC
>NW_019449991.1:0-993 GCF_002814215.2 Seriola lalandi dorsalis | reverse complement strand
CTTTGTTGTTACAATGGTAACGAAAGCTGATGTCAGTTTGCAGCTGAAGACTGTAACCTCAGGTTCTTCTCCTCCAGCAGCTCCATCATGCAGCGGTCCAGACGAACTTCTCTCCTCATCCTCCATCTTTGACCACGTGGACCGTCTGTCTCGAGGCTCGTCTGATGGCACTCGTCGACAGGCCAACAAAGTGCAGCTGATCGCCATGCAGCCTCAACCGAGTCCGCCGCCGCCTCACGCCCCATCACAGCCGAGCCCCACGCTCACAGAGAAGGTGAACACAGAGGTGAGAGAGTCATCGAGACAAACACACAAACAAACTCACTGCTCGGCCTTTAAAACCCGCTTGACGTCATTCACCTACGCTCCTACAGGTGGCGTTGAGACACAAGTCAGAGATCGAGCATCACAGGAACAAACTTCGGCAGCGGGCCAAGAGGCGGGGCCAGTGTGAATTTCCCTCCATGGATGATATCATGGACGCCTTCGGAGACGGGCCGGTGCAGAGCGAGGTAGCACAGCGACTCTACAGCTCCGCCCATGACCACATGGACTGCATCCTGCAGGCCGACGCCCACTCACCCCCCACGCACATCGACTCCAGGAAGAGGTCAGACTTCACCTGAGAACACCTGAACTATCCTCTGTCTGTCCGGTCTGTCTGTCTGTCTGTCCTCGGACTGTCCTCGATCTGTCCTCGGTCTGTCTGTCTGTCTTCGGTCTGTCCTCGGTCTGTCTGTCTGTCCTCAATCTGTCGTCAGTCTGTCTGTCTATCCTTGGTCTGTCCTCGATCTGTCCTCGGTCTGTCCACGATCTGTCGTCTGTCTGTCCTCGGTCTGTCCTCTGTCTGTCGTCAGTCTGTCCTCGGTCTGTCGTCAGTCTGTCCTCGGTCTGTCCTCGGTCTGTCCTCGATCTGTCCTCTGTCTGTCGTCAGTCTGTCCTTGGTCTGTCTTCGATCTGTCCTATGTCTGTCCTCAGTCTGTCTGTCTGTCC
>NW_019449990.1:0-949 GCF_002814215.2 Seriola lalandi dorsalis | reverse complement strand
ACTTATGGTGAGTGATCATGGGTCTAATGTTGTGCAGGAAGACAAAGTAAATCTTCCACTAATATTCAAACCGGGACTGAGATTTGCAGAACTCTTCATCGACGGAGCGTGAAGAAGAAACGTGGAGCCGATTCTCAGAATCCTCCTTTTGTTCTGGGTGAAATTGTTAAACCTCAAACAGAGAAACATTTTCTACACGTCAGCACGTTGAAGTCTGCCAGTGCAGACGTTTTAAAGACCGAAGGCCCCTCGCTGAGCCCTCGAGGCCTCAAGGAAACATGGGATACCCCGGGGGGGGGGGATCGGTGAACCAGGGCACGCGGCTCCAAACCAAGACAAAGGGAAACGAGGGGAGTTTATGATGGAAAATTAGGCTGAGGAGGGGGAGGGGTGGTGGTGGTGGTGCAGGAAATGAATGCCTGCATGTGTGTGCTCATGTGCGTTAACACACGAACACATGTGCAGCGTCAACCTGCAGGGCAACCAGAGACGACCAGTGCAGCCCCCTGCGGTGCATCACCAGCGGACAAATGTTTGTCTGAACGCAGCTTTAATACACAGAAGAAGAAGAAGAAGAAGGAGAAGTAGGAGACGCCTGTGAAGCTCAGGGAGTTCAGCAAATTCAAGTTTAGATTTCTGAAGAGCTTTTTAATAAAGACCTGAACAGGCGTACAGGGCCCAGGGGCCACAGAGAGACACAAGGTGACTACAAAGAGATGCAAGTCCACAGAGCACAACACACACACACACACACACACACACACAAGTTTCCATTGTTCCTCCTCTTCGGTGTGAACATGTCCTCACATGTTAACACCAGGTGTAAGCTGGACCTGAAATGTGATCAGTTCCTGTTTCGTCAAAACTAAACTCAAACCCAGCAGGTTGATTAACAAGCTTCACTGCAGTTTTCCCTTCGTTGTGGAGAGCTTTAATTATTATTATTATT
>NW_019449988.1:0-837 GCF_002814215.2 Seriola lalandi dorsalis | reverse complement strand
TTTTTTTTTTTTTTTTTTGGTTTGTACTTAAATTCTGCAACAACTAACGCACTTAACTGTGTCGTGCTATAAAATGTGAAGAGTGTGTGTTGAACTTGAAAGCGATCATTAACATTTATGGGGAGAGGGGCATTTATTTGCAATAAATAAAAGTCATTTTTTTCTAAATATGTGAGCTGGTTCTTGCCATCTGTTTTTTTTATACTACATGAACTTGTATGTCAAAGCATTACAAAAATCCCCAAAGGAAAAGTTGTGCACTTCAACAACTGGCTGAAAAAGCTGTTTGAGTTAAAGGTGTGCCCATTTATTGAGGAAAGGCGAATGGTGTTTTTATCACCAGCTGCGGAATGAGTTCAGTGTTTTGTCATTTTTCCGCGCCTCCTTCTGCTTTCCTCATCAGCTTCAGTTGACTAATGATCTTATCCCCACTAAGTATTTGTTCTGCTGAGGTCTGTCCAGAAGAATTAAGGTCTGCAATGTCAGATCTAATTGCTTCCGCGCAGGGAAATGCTTCTTTTCGAGGGGTCAGGCCATTTTGCATCGGAGCTTGCTTTAGGTTCTGTCAGTGGTGGTACTGTATATAAGAAGGTGATGAAGCCAAATCTGATAAGTAAATTTTTCCAGATGCTCAAAAAAAAAATTTTGTTTTTTTTTTCTGTTGTGGGAAGATAAAAATGTGTAACATCTGGATTAGTTAATGTTGAAGAGATAGTGTGGTATTATCAGTCTCAGCTCTCAAATCCATACTGCAACATGGATGCATTAAAAACTATAATCTTATGTGCTTATATTTTTTATAAGAGATAAAAACCAATTTTGCAGAGCAGCAGAAAA
>NW_019449987.1:0-1200 GCF_002814215.2 Seriola lalandi dorsalis | reverse complement strand
ACACACACACACACACACACATCAGTGTCAGTAAGAGCAGGAGGGCAGTTGTAACTGATAAAGCATGAAGCAGTTGGGGTGCAGCTAAACTAAAATAATAAATATGAAGTCCTGAATTGAACATTCAATAACACAGGAAATGAAATTAAGCTCCTAGAAATGTCGTGACAACTTCCTTCATCTTCAATGAGGAGCAGATGCGAGGACCCATCAATTAAACATCAAGGAGGAATCTGCCTGGACTGAAATCCTGAGGGAATAAAGGAGGAAGGAAAAACAAAAAAAAATCAAAGAACTACTGTTACTACTACTAAGTGCAGTCATAAAAACTAAACAACATGGGGCCCATCCTGAGTGTTAAAGGGGAAAAGATCATTGCCTCGGGCATAGTGAGGTGGAGATCCATGGAGGATGTCCTCAGTGACCTCTAAAGCACTAAGAGGGTTAGAAGAGGAATGCGGCCTAATTTGGACTTTCTAGGGTCTGCTGTTGACCTCAGACCTTCTGCCTCTCAGAACAACAGAGGAGCTTGTCCAACCAAGCGACAACAACAGAGCATTGCCTCAGTGTCTACCACACACAACTAAAGGTCGAAGACAATTAAGTTAACAAAGAAATACAAAAAAAGTATAAGATCCATTCAACTTTCAGCTTTGCTTTCACAGACCTAGTTACTTAATTTAAGCTATACTCTATACGCTCTAAATATTTTACACTGAATCAAAATGTCATAATGTGTAAAGGATGATAAGAGTGTGGGCCGATCTGATAATAAACACACCGATCAGCAGCTCAGTGCACCTTTCAGTTGGTGGTGGTCTTATCAAAGCTCAGAGCTCAGCTGAGCGTGGATACTCTCCTCTGCCCATTGGGTGAGCATCACTTTGACTTCATCTGATGCCCAAAGAGCCTGCAACATGTCTGTTGAATGCAACGTCACCTAGTTAGCACAGTGACAGCTCTCGAAGTTGTAGATAAACCTTGTTTCATACAATTTTGAACTATGTACGATTCACACGCTCACCTTTAGGTTGTGTTGCTGAGGTATGTGAAGACTTGACCGTTTGCTGCTGTGGTGAGAAGCTGTTTCTGAATGTTTGGTTGTGGCCAGAGGGTCATCAGCACTTCATCAGGCAACCACTGGGTTTCATCTGTGGAAGTACATCAAAATAAAAAATAAAAATAAAAGCTTTGAAATAT
>NW_019449986.1:0-1076 GCF_002814215.2 Seriola lalandi dorsalis | reverse complement strand
AAACAGGGAAGTGTGTTTTATGGGTTTCTGTCATTTTTCAGCTTTTCTTTACATTATGTAATCATTTTTTAAATGTTCAAAGAAAAGATTAAAGGCCCCGAAAACATATTTTCACCTTTTTATGATGAGTGATGGGCTCCTACATTAACAGTTATTTTTGTGCCAACGGTTTTTGTCATGAGAGATTTTTGTTGTTGTTGGTTTTTTCTCACTGGTTTGAAGTAGATGGTGTGGTGTTGGAAAAAGGTGATGCCACGTATTTATATGAACAAATCAGAATCAAAATCTGTTTAGAGTTGATGGTTGGTTTTTGCTTCTGTTGCTAGTTAAACAAGAAACAAGAAATAGAGATGGTTTTTTATGAACTTTTCTTCTTCTTTTTTTTTACAAAGTGAAACATGCTTCAGTTGTCCTCACCATCCAAAGTGTTGGAAAAACCCCTAATAGAAGTGAACCTGGGATCTCTTGCTTTTACCTTTGAAATTAGGTGTTTATATTCACAATTACAAAACGTATGACATCATGGAAATATCACAGCAAATTTTGCTCATGTATGTCTGATATCCTATTTCTATACAGTGAATACACAAGTATAGACAGTACTGAATTTTACTCTACAGAGAATGATGGTTCACAAAAAAAGCCATATGGGGGTTTAACCCCTCAGAAACAATTTATCATTATTCAAACTTCAAACACCCAAGCTAAGAATTTTGTTGCCAACAGGTGTTTCAGAAATTATGTTTTTTATGACTTGAGCTTGTAGCTATAGAGAATTATCACATTGCAACATTCTCCTCAACAGGGGAGTGTGACCAGTGCCCTGCCAAAACTGAGCTGAAATGGCAGTAAACAAAGTCCCTACTTCAATTAAATTCTCTCTCTGAGCTCTCTGAAAAAGTGGGCTCCGAGCATTTCTTTCCTTTTCAAAAGTCTTCATCTTGAAAGGGTGACAAGCTTTGCCTCCAGACCCCTTTCAATTCTGACCTTTTATGATCTTTCATGTCCTAAGCAGGAGGGATGTCAAAGCATTAAACAACACTACGCCTGTGGTTGCTTGTTGTTGTTAAAACTTC
>NW_019449985.1:0-1097 GCF_002814215.2 Seriola lalandi dorsalis | reverse complement strand
TCACACCATCAAAACGACGCGTGGCTGTGACATGTACAGAGTGTCAGCGGTGCGGCGCCTCAGGTCAGGAGGGGAAACAGGGCTGCTGTATTGGTACGTGAGCTGCGAGCGCGATGAGCTGGACTCGAGGTGAAGAGTGCTGAGCATCCACAGCTGCACTAATGAAAGCCATTAGTGGACTGCAACCGCCTCAGACAAGACTCCTCCTGCAGCTTCACCTGAGCTCAGTGGAGTCAGGGAATTGCATCATGACCCACAAAAGCTGCCGGTGGTTTGAGCCGAGGAGATAAAAGCTGAACTTTCTTTGTGCCTTTCATGGTGTATTTAGATTGTGACACTGAGGGACTCCGGCTGTGTTCTGGGCCGTGTCACACAAACCTGGCTGAATCTGAAAAGGCTCTTCACACCACCTGTGTCTGTGCATCCAGTCCACACCAGAATTTTCCTAAAGTTCTCAGTCCGTAGTGAACACTTAAACAACAGAAAAACAATTTTTCTTCCTCCTTTTTCAGTAGCTCTTATTGAGCTGTAAGATGCAGTTGACAGCTCTGGCAGCTTGTAAATGAGCCTCTGAGCTCAGGAAATGTTGTTTGGTTCCTAAAGTAAAACATGAACGTCCATGTCCAAATCAAAGTAGTGTATTATAGGCAACATGTGGGCTCCTGCTTCCTCAACTAACCTCACAATGAGTCTCATGGATATCACATGAATTTTTCCGTTTCTGTTTCTAAACAAACACAAAAATAAGAGACTTGAAAGCAGCAGCTAATATAAGCTACCTGTAAAGTAGCCAAAATACTTTTCTGGCTTTTATCATCTTTTTCCAGAAGAGACTGTTATTAAAACAACTCCAAGTCTGGGTATGAAGAACGCTGAGTGCCGACAGCAATGTTCATTTTGGCATTTGTGTGTTAGTTTTAGTCAGATGTTTATTACTTCAGCCTATAATCCATCAATGACAGTTTAGTCTCATTTGTTTAGTTTTTATATCTTCAAATCATCTTGTGGCTGTAGCCATCTTGGTTGTGCACAGTCACCATGGTTACAGGTGTCGTTCTCATCTGTTGCAAGGCCTGTTTACCTCACATCCCCCCCCC
>NW_019449984.1:0-837 GCF_002814215.2 Seriola lalandi dorsalis | reverse complement strand
CGCACGTGTGTGTGTGTGCGTGTCTGCGTTTGAGTCATGGTGCATGGATAAAACGATTAGGGAAATAAAGCCATGAGGAAAAAGAAAGAAAGAAAGAAAGAAAGAAAGAAAGAATGGACTTTGGACAGGAGAGAAAGATGGAACAGCAGAGGGGAGGTAAGATGAAAGGAAAGGAAAGGAAAGGAAAGGAAAGGAAACGAAAGGAAAGGAAAGGAAAGGAAAGGAAAGGAAAGGTAAGGAAAGGAGACAATAAAAGGGATATGGAAACAGGCTTTCCAATTAAAAGACTTCCTGTGGACGTCTGACAGCAACAAATCAGTTACACATTGCTCCTGAACGCAGCCGTTGACCTGCTTCACACTGTCTGAGGACACAGAGACAGAGCAGAGGAGTTAAATTAACATGGAGGAGAATAAGTGACGTGGACCACATCAAAATCTCAACTGGTCCAGAGACAGAAACATAACTGAGAGGTTTTATATCTGATGCTTTTGTGGGTCAGAAGGAAATTAAACAAATATTCCAGTCAGATATCTTTCTGCTGTTAAAGAAACAAACAGACACTTTGCAAATAAAGAACCTGGGACACAATTAAACAATTAAACCAAACTCATGAACAGTAACATCAGGTCGAACTAAACACTGAAGAGAAACGAGCAGCTGGAGAGGAATAAACCTGAGTGAGGACTGAGAGGGTGAGGCTGCAGAGGAAAAGACAGTTTCATCTAAACACCTGACGCCATGGCAACAAGACACAAAGTGGTCGTCCTGCATCAGCAGCATCTCTCGCACGCGGGAGGTTCTCAGCAGACAGCTGTTTCCAGATGTGCTGTCCAA
>NW_019449983.1:0-960 GCF_002814215.2 Seriola lalandi dorsalis | reverse complement strand
TTAAATCTTACAAAGCTCCTGTGAAGGAGTTCTGGATTCCAACAAGTTCCTAGTAAAGTACCCCTGCTAGAAAAGGTTCTGGGGTTCCTTGTGGAGTTCCTGGGTTCTTCAGAAGTTCCCATTAGAGTATCGCTGAGTTCCTAAATGTCTGCTGTAAAGTATTAACCATGTTCTGTAGAAAGGTTCTAGGTTCTAAGCCTGACCTGTTCTACATTTCTGGTTCTACGAGCTGATCACGGTGACGATGATGCGTCTTTATATAATCCATCAAACAAGAGTTTAACAATAAACTGACCTGCAGCAGAAGATCCGGTCGTGGATCGGAGTCAGTTTGTCTGTGACTCTGTTGGCGATGTAAGCTCTGACAGACAGACAGAGAAAGGGAGACAGACAGAGAGAGAGACAGACAGGTTTCACTGAGTGTTTACCACACACACACAATAATCATCAATCATGCAGACACTTTGTTTTTCTTACCCTGTGGTGGTGCGAGAGTCTGCACCGATCACCACTCCTCCATCATACTCCACCGCCATGATGGTGGTCTGACAGACAGACAGGTATATTATCAGGTAATATGATAACACACACACTGACACATTATAAACTCACTTTAACATCATTATCTATTGAGATCAACGTGACGTGAGTAAGACTTTTAAACTGTGTAAATGATCCTGCTTGTTTATGTCTGTGTATTTTATCCATATTAGAGAAGTAGCTCAGTACATTAACTCCAGTATTAATGTGAGGTACTTCTACACGTTGTGATACTTAAACTTCTGCTTCAGCACATTACAGAGGGAATATTTTAGTTTTCACTGAGCTACATTTATTTTAGGCTCAGGTACTTCAACCAAGTTCAGCGCCACTTTTAATCTGTACATTTAACACAGATGAAGCCCGAATTCACCCTGATGTACATGACAGTTAACTCGTGGCACAACTGGCTTATTTTAA
>NW_019449981.1:0-936 GCF_002814215.2 Seriola lalandi dorsalis | reverse complement strand
CTTCTGCTCTAAGTGCAAAACAGAAAGCAGACAAACACGACTCATGCTGTGAATTTTTAGCGCATGCATGATGCAACACAAGTCTATGGCTTTGTTAGAAGTCGTGGAATGAGGGAATGTCTGTTTTGGGAGAAGACAAGGGAGGAGAGGAGGAAGGGGCAAGGGAGGAGGTGAAGGGGGGTGGCACCGCTCTCCAACATCAACACAGATGGAAATCATTTGTGTCTCAACAAGAGGACTGGTCCATATTCTGCTCAAGCAGAGCTGCCGTGGAGCCTCACACGGCCCCTTAGGATGCAACTGATGATGTGACTGGAATACTGACTGATGTTAAAGCATCAGCGTTAAAACAATTATCACAAAAGCCAAACATTTGCTTGTCCCAGCCTCTACTAAAATATGAGGATTTATCTGGTTTGAGTCTTACCAAACTTAATACCTTTGAGTTTCAGAGTTAACAGTCGGACAAGCAATTTAAAGACGTCATTTTGGGCTCATGGAACTTGTAATGGTAATTATTTACTATTTTTGGACTTTTGGACTAAATAACTAAACTAACCAAATTTATCTAAATATATTCAGAAATGAGAATAACCATTGGTTCAGTCCCAGATACCTTGCCTGTCTACAAAGCACAACCTAAGAGTCATGTTGAAAAAATATAATGTAATGGAACTTGGAATAATATAAGCATTTAAGTATATATGTTTTTCCACATCATACATTTATCTATGGTTTACATGTGTGGTTATCCTATCACTGAATAATTCTCTTAAAGAAGAAAATAGTTGGTAAATTGATCAAGAATATTAGAATAAAAAAGTTCAGGCAGGAATAGGTGTGATTTTAAATATTAATACCTGTTTACAGGCTGTGTGGTGTGTGGACTGTGTTAAAATGCACAAGAAGCCTCATTCTCCTTTACAGTAGTTCCCT
>NW_019449980.1:0-1047 GCF_002814215.2 Seriola lalandi dorsalis | reverse complement strand
ATTTTAGCACAAAAAAATGTTTTAAAAATGTGATTTACTAATTTTTGTGTGCACAAATTGTTAATGTTTTACTCCATGACACCCGCCGGGTACATAAAATCCACTATAAGCAGGATTTGAACATTTCCAACTTTACTGTTTAACTTGTTGCAGTAGTATCAAAAAAGAAAGTTTTAAACCTTCTAGAGATCCTGACCACAAATACTAATACATTTTATATTTGCGCATTGAATATATGCTACTCACTAAGAAAAAAATTATTAATTTTGAATGAGAATTCTTCTTTAGATTTCGCAACCTGGCTCCAGATCCAGGTTCCATATTTTCCAGGTAATTTCCTAAAAACTTTCCAAATAATTTCCTTAAAACAAGCGGCCATTTATCTCTTTATTACTTGAATATTTCCAAGAAAGGCTGATGTGCTTTGCTACTGATTATAAAGGGAAACTGAGAAAGTTATTAAGTACTCACTCGTTAATTTCAGTTTTTGAGAAAAAAACAAAACAGGAAATGATGCAGAAGGTAGGTGAAAAATAGCACAAATGAACTGATGCCAATATCCAACAAAGCTGTAGTTTCTCTTATAGTTCGGCTTCGTTGCAAATATCTTTGTATTTAACAACCGATTAGCAGCAATTTCTTTTTTGAAATTAAGAGCAAAGTTTCCAGGAATACAGGATCCATAAAATAATGCGTTAATAAGAAAATTGCTAACAGGAAATTCAAAATTTTTTATATTGTCTTTGATTGTTCCTTTGCCTCATTTGACCTTATTTTCATTTGTTACATACAGTGTGAACAGGTCCAGGAAAACTGAGGTGAATGAGCTGGGACCACAGCTGATAACTTGTATCTACAGTAGAAACATATAGAAAACAGTAGAAAGAGCAGAGGGAAGAAGCTGGTGGAGTTGGGTGTAAATGTGTGTATGGCTCTCAGAGTGTGTGGCACGGCTAATGTTTGACCTTGGCAATGCATTATGGGACTTCATTGACCTGTGGTTGGTGTTAGAGCTATTGATTTATCAGAAACACACACACACACACA
>NW_019449979.1:0-915 GCF_002814215.2 Seriola lalandi dorsalis | reverse complement strand
TTTTGCCAAGGACGTTCAGGACATCAGAGCATGCTTAGTTATCCAGAATGGTTAGGAGTGGTTGATTTGGCAGAGTACAACCTCCCTCTCTCAATAAAACAGTACCATTATAATATATATAATATTGTGAAAAGCTGCACTGAGCAGCTTGCACACTGTTAACCATAAATGACGGCCACTGTCATTGTCACTGTTTGAGAAACCTGACCTTGAATCGCAAAAACTCATGTAACGTAATTTCAATAAACTGTAAGATATTTAAGAGACAGGTGATTTAAGATCTAATGCTAACGAATGACGTTCGTTGTATAGGTTAAGAATTTGGGCTAGTTGAGTAAAATGCAACTAGTCAATGTGTAATGTTTAAAATTGATATATTAGATCAAATATATTGTAAGTAATTGATTTCAACATAATCAATTTAAACCCACATAATGCAATTTACCATTGTGCCACCAGGGGGTATTGAAGCTTTATTGATGATGACTCTTCAAGTGCCTAGCTAGCTAATGTATAGTTTCAAGCTAGCTAAGTTTCTAGTTTAACTGATTGAAAGGAGAAGCTGCTGCTCACCTCAACCTGAACTTGAATGAGGCTAGCTAGAACCCTGCTAACAGCCGGCTCACAGAGTAAGATAGGTGTTTTTCTTTACTTCAAAAAACTGTCTCTGATCTAGCATAAAGTTACAGACACCAAGTTTGATTTTGTAATTTAGCTAACTCATTGAAATAACCCTCTACTGACCTTTAACGGCAGACATTTTGATTTGAATGCCATATAGGATTTACATGTCGGCTAAGTGTAATTTCTTTGGAAGTTTAGTAAAAAAGAAAATTATTAACTGATATTAATAATCTGTTAAACCGAAAACACAACTTAGAGAATCTTTTAGTCAGCAGTTCAGCTGAAGATGCA
>NW_019449978.1:0-961 GCF_002814215.2 Seriola lalandi dorsalis | reverse complement strand
CTAAATAAATAAATACCTTACACCTTATTTATTTATTTTTTATAAATAATTTTTTTCTTTCTTATTCTTTCTCCTCAATAAATCAAATATTTATATCAGTCATATATCTAAATCTATAGCAATAACAAAAAGCTGTCAGTTGTTCTCTGTTGTAGTGTATGCCATCATGTTACCTTATGTTATCTCTTTTTATGTTTTCACTTTCTTCTCTTTTCTCTTGCTTCACCAAATTCGAAAAGGAAAAATAAATAAATAGATAAGTTAAACGGATCGTTTGGGTTTTTTGACGTGGGTTTGTGTGAGGTACTCATGAATATGTGTTACATTACCCGCAGTAGATTCTGTTCCGTGCGCTCGCCGTTAGGAGAGTCGACAGAAGGGAAGTTAAGCGGTGTGATATAGTGTGCTCCATAGGTGCGCTTGTGTTTAGGAATACGCTAGATCAGCGTGCCAAAGGAAAGTGCTGTTTTCAAGATAAACCGCTGAAAATATTCTGCATGAAGCATACATTTAAATTCTAAACAAGAGTGCTGCTGGTCAGCTTTCCTAACTGGGAGCGTGCTGCACTGTGTGTAATCTAACGACTTCCTTACACAACCCCATGTCAAAAAACCTGAAGTATCCCTTTACTTTTACCTCCCTTCAGGTGGTTTGTTGGTGTTAATTAGGGAGTACCAGAACACTCCGAGGCCCCCCATTGTTTGCACTCATCTAAGAAAGACATTTAATATTAATAAAACTGAATAATTCAGTCCTTCTCCAGCAATTGAGGATATGATGAAATTTGTTTATCTCAGTACCAACAAACAACAATTTAGAGAAACAGAAATGGGGTCAGTCAGTCCACTCCTGTACTCCCACCTCTCTTTGAACACTTAACTTTTCGTGCGAGAGTACAACACTGTAGCTGTGTCTCAATTCAGGGGCCGCCTCCTTTAGAGGACGTGGTCTACAAAGGTGT
>NW_019449977.1:0-1056 GCF_002814215.2 Seriola lalandi dorsalis | reverse complement strand
TTTTTTTATAAAACACCCGGTCGTAAATCATTGCGGTAATAGAGATGCTGCACAGAGTTAAGTGGGCACTGGATTGGCTGCATTAAGCAGACCCATTCTTCTGGACTCTTTATTAATTTCCTAAATATTTATAATGTCCCGGATCACTTACAAGAGAGGAGGAAATACTGAAGCCAAAATATTCAAGGTGCATGAAGTGGAACTAACATCGTTTCAAATGTTAGGAGCAGTGTTATGTGAAGCATCTTTCTCCATACTTCTCTGCCACGTTTCAAAGCATGGTACTGCCTGCTGTGGCATTTCATGTGAACATGTCAGCAACAATGTGAAAGCTCATTGAATCAAGCTGTAATTGTTCTGATGGCCGGAGAGATACGCTGTCATTAGCGCCCAAGCAACGCCAACTCCAATATGTTCAGAACAAACACTGAATACTGTCCCACTCCCTGAGAGAGCCAAGCAATAATATTGTCTTGGAATATATGTTTGATGAAGAAAGGCTTGGGAGTGGTGCTGTGTACATTAAAGAAACATAAAAATACTCCAAAAGAACATTGCTGATGTTATCCACTTATGTCAAAAAATATTCATATATTGTCCACAAAAGTCAGATCTGTCTGCATCATGTGATTCGTGAAATGTGCTCAGACCACATGTGTCTATTATCACATAAATCAGCATTTCACGTCTGAACTCATGTGTGCCAATATGTGAATGGAAGAGCTATTCAGACACTTTTTCTTAAATAAGATTTCTTAAAAGCCCTTCATCCAAAACCTGATTTAAATAAAAGGACAAAAGTATTGTCAGCAAAACATAGGCTACTGGAAGTATCATGAGCAAAAGTAGGCGTATGAAAGAGCACAGCAAAGTAAGATATAGGTTATAATTATACACATTGTTATCACTGATTCATTTATGTGTAAGTAGCATTTTCATTTTGTAGTGGAGCTAATTGTAACTACTTTATATAATGTTGGGTAGTTTAATCTGTAACATCAAATAATCTGACCACATAAACATAATATTACTATTGCTGTCAGGTAAAGGTTGTGG
>NW_019449976.1:0-1102 GCF_002814215.2 Seriola lalandi dorsalis | reverse complement strand
AATTGAGAGAATTTGGTTGGAGATAATAGGTTAACTACCAATTGAAAAAAACATTGATCCATCTGGTGGATCAAGAGGAGCTGGATATGGAGGACAGTCTGACAGAATTCTGCATGTCATCCTTGCCAATTAGCCAAGCTTGGAGTAAACTGTATTGTGCAAGCATGAAATGCACAGGATTCCAGGTTTGAGTTTGTCTCTCCTGCAAAGATGTGATAAAGTTGGGGCTGATTGCATACACTTCTGAGTAAGTCAAGTCTAAAGTCATCTCACCATTTCCAAATAAGTTATCAACTTTAGTGTGAGTTCAGCTACTCAAATGCACAGCAGGTCCACAGAATCCAATAAATTTCATTTCAACTAGAAAACAATTATTAAACATTCATAGAGTTACAGTTAGAGCATTGTATCCTTTTTTAGGCAATGGGATCCCCAGTGATTTGGCCAGAGGGATGCCTGAAACAAGACCAGACATTTTCACAGATGCATCAGTGGCTGCAGACTGGGATGAGCAAGGGGTGGGATCACTGACTGGAGTGTCAGATTTTGGCACCATCTCTTTCAGAGAACACAAGACTGGGAAGCTGCAAAGAGGGAATTGTCTCTGCATTGATATAAAGATGCTGTCTAGCTGCTGGCAAAGACGAAGTAGCTACATAACTCTTATTTTGAAGGCGGCAAAGTGGGGGGAAAAAAAAAGCAATGACTGAATATAAAGATGTTTCGACATGTGTGATGTGTTTTTCTGTGGGTGTTACCTCTTGGTGTTCTGCATCCTGAACACCAGATGATCCTCAGTGGGGCTTCTGATTTCTCTGATGCTGGCTCCTTGAGCAGCAGGAACAAACTCCTGATCCAAGAGGGTCGTCAGTAACTCATGAGTGTCCACAGCACACAGATACTCTCAGAGGGTTTGATGCACAGAGGAGAAGCTGTCAGGAGGAAGTGAAACAACAAGAACCATCAAACCACCTGCCTCACTTTCTGGCTGTGATCCTGAAACTAACAGTGTTAATAAATCTTCTGCAGAGGGTGAAGAAAAAGTAGGACCAGTGAGTTTTTGCTGTTAGCGCTGTTATTTCAGTTTGGTGTCAGGACAGCG
>NW_019449975.1:0-838 GCF_002814215.2 Seriola lalandi dorsalis | reverse complement strand
GACTATAGACAATGTGATGTGTGTACCACTAAAACATATTTCTTATTCTGTGTATGTACCAATGTAATCTAGACAATATAATGTGTATAAGTTATTAATTGTTATATATGTACTGTATAGTAAGGTTGTGTGTACAAGTATGTGAACACACCAGTATAATATTTATTATAATGTGTTTACCATATGACAAAATACCAGTGTTGTATATTTCATATCATATATATACCAGTATAGTGTATACTATATAATGTATATATACCAGCATTATCCAGCAGTTCCTGCAGACCCTGAGAGAACAGCAGGTTTCTCAATCGTTCCACTTCAGCCTTCAGCTCTCTGATCAGTTTGGCGTTTGGATCTTCATTGATCACAGCGTTACAACGAATCTGTTTGGCACGGTCAGCATACCTGGAATCACATGACACCAGGTTCAGTTAGATTAAAGTGGGTATATCTCAGCCCTGTGATCGATCTGTCTGACGGCCTTCGTCCCTGAATAACACAGATTGCATTAGACTAGATAACACTGAATGATATTTACTTCACACATCGACATCTGACCTTAGAGTGCTCAGTGTTTCTTCATAGTTGATGTCAGCAGGACTTAGAGCAGCAATCATGGCCGTCCGAGAGTTTCCTCCTGAAACAAACATACATCAAAACTTTATTGTTACTTACTTGTTGGTATTACAACGACTGGAACTAGATAGATATATACTTTATTTATCCCCTCAGAGAAGTATATCTTTACTACTAATCCTTTAATATTACTCCTGGTACTTTTAGTTTCAACACAACCAGCTGTGTGTGATGTTTTTACTGCAGTACAACTAGTACC
>NW_019449974.1:0-1218 GCF_002814215.2 Seriola lalandi dorsalis | reverse complement strand
AAAAAAAAAAAAAAAAAAAACTTTTCTGATGATACTCTTTTCAAGCCTGACTCCAGACATCTGAATCGCTGCTTACATCTTTGGTTTCTTCAGTGGAAGGAGTCCAGTGTGGTGTCTTGACAGTCAACCAATCAGAGCATCTTCTTCTTTCTTGCAATCTAATGGGAAATTTTTAAAGGAATTATTTTTTTATTTTTGGTGACAGGAGGGTGAAAGCACTTGCAACATGGATTACCGGGTTGTTGGGCGAGATTAAACATCATCTTCCTACATACTCGGCGTGATATGGACGCAGTTGTTAGAATAACAATTCCTGCAGCTTCTGTCCACTGAACATGATGTTGGCAGGAATTCGGCGTCTCGCCTGTTTTTCATGGGTGTCGCGTCTCCCAGCAAAAACAGTCAGTTGATGTCATATTGACATCATAACAGCAACATTACATAAAACTGACACCTTCCACTATAGTTGTCTCTGTCCAGGCTGAACCTGATTACAACACAGACATGAAAAAATATAAATATATTTTATATTTTTTAACTGTTTTAGCAGCTGCATGTGGAGACAGAGACATTTTACTAACGTTTTCTGTCAAAAATAAATAAATTAAAAAATGAAAATAATTCCAAGTAGCCTGCAAACTCTATGTAGACATATATAGCTGGCAGTAGCAGCAACGCAGCTGGTGTGAACAGGCAACGTTTTGTCATTTTTTAACACATAGTTTTTTTTCTTTTTTATAGAATAATTTAGCTAGCTAATTTAGCATGATTACTTACAAGGATACATTGCATTTGCCATTGTTATTTTTTATAACTTTTTCCTATTAAAGGCTTATGGATATGGGTATCTACCAGTCTGCGGCTCTGCTCAGTGAAATGGTTTGAGCGGCCAGCTTTATCCCATGTGGCATTTCTGTCTTCAAAGCTTTGATTTGGGAGTGACAGAGCCAAATTTAGGCATTAGAAAAAAAACCTCTGAGTGATTATTTATTAATCCTGTTTTGATTAGAAATGTGTCTCTGCTGAGACCCGCAGAACAAACTTTAATTTCCTTCGTCACTGCAACTTTAATACTCCTTTCACTCAGAGGGAAGCGCTCGCTGACGTGACCGCGGTGTCTTTCATTTTCCACTCAGCTGAGACAGACGGTCCGTCCTCCTCTCTGCTCTCCACTGGCTGCTTGAAAAAAACAGAGCTTGTGTAAAAGATTGGACATTT
>NW_019449973.1:0-965 GCF_002814215.2 Seriola lalandi dorsalis | reverse complement strand
TTATTTTGACAGATATTTAGATTGTGATGAATGACAATTGCAGTTGGAGTTTTGCATTTAATTTTAACTGAAAAAAATAGGCTATGAAAATGGTGATGATGTGATTTTTGTGGGGCCAAAGATGCATGTTCCTTTGCATCTGGAGATTGTGATCTGTGGGTTGAGGTGTCTCTGTAGCACCACAACACAATACAAGCTTTCTGTTTCTCAGACTGCTGTTTCTGTTACAGTTGAACATCTCCAAACACAGGAATGATCCTACTGATTGTGCCGTGTTGTGAAATCTAAAGTAATCTTGCAACAAATTGAAAAAAAAGGAAATCTTGCTTTTCAAAACTGTGCAAAGCTCCACGCAGCAAAGAATGATTGTTTCACTGCTGCTTCAGAGTTCAGAAATGAACAGAAGAACAAGATGCATATGAATATGGCCATAACACACAGATTAGCACAGCATGTTGAGCTCTGTGCTCGTCCTCAGGCAGCATAATAATTCAATAACAATCCACACTACAAACAACATTATGTTCAGCTTCTTCCATACATAGGATTTACCCAAAGACTATGTGTTCCTAATTATTGTTTCAATATTGCTTTGGTCTATTTAGAAATTCCATAAAAAATCAGATCATTGAAAATTCTGGCAGAAGGATGAATTCATGTGAAATCACACAGATTTCACAACTCCTCATGAGTCTGAACATACAAACTCAGTCCTTCTATTTCAGGAACATCAAAAGCTCTCAAAGTCGAGAAAGAATAAAGTTTACCCTGGAAATCTTCAACAAATGAAAGACTGAAACTTTAACAGTGAGAATAATAAACACATTTAAAAGAAATCAAAGACGCATTGACGGGTGGTTTGTTTTGAATGCACTTCATCAGACTTTGAGCGCTTTGATGAAAACTTGTTCAATAATTTCTGTAAGATCTAAAGGATCACGGAGGAATTCCAAGCACTGCATATT
>NW_019449972.1:0-1193 GCF_002814215.2 Seriola lalandi dorsalis | reverse complement strand
TTTTTTTTTTTTTTTAACTTCTTTTTAATCTTTTTTTAACATTTTTAAACATTTCAGCTTCAGAGTTAAGTGGTTTCTTCATCACCTCTGGAGAGCAATGGTCCATGTTAAAAAGATAAAAATAACCTACAGACAACACAGAGGTTAATCACCTGTTACTGTAGTTTACTTTGGAGGCTGTACAGATAACATTACTAGAACAAAGATTTCTAAGAAAAATCAGCAATGGCACAGATTTCCACACCAGTACGTGTGTGTCTGTGTGTTGTCAGCACAGATTCGTGTTAATCACACCTGTTTCCTCTTTCAGGTGTAGTCTGACAACAATTTAGATTTAAAAGATAGTCCCTTATAAACAACTGACTCAGGTCAATTTTGATGTGAAAATGCCTCTATAAATGAGCACTGTCTTGACAGCTTCCCCACCCACCAGCACAGTTACAGCTGTGTGCCAATGCTGAAGGCTCTTGCAGAACTTATGCACGCGCGCACACACGCACGCGCGCGCACGCACAAACACACACACAGAAATGCCAGAGTTAAAGTGATAAAGCCAAATTTAGACACAATCCTTCCATTGTTTCCTACAACCTCCATCAACGCTCGCACCCTATTCAAATGTCCCACTGCTGCCCTGACAGCTGTGGCAGGCCGGAGCAGGGTGTGTACAGACATCAACCAGCTGCAGGCCACACCAGTTGCTCAATTTTATTTCAGTGAATTCATGGATTTCTGCATACTGCTATCGACTGATAAGATGACGACAAGAGGTTTTTTTTGCTGTACTTAGGCCGACCTGACCCTATAAAACAAGTCTATACTCATATTGTAATTCACAATTTTTTCTGTTCATCCAAAAGTTAAAAAATGATTCAGTCGAGTAAAACACCACAGATAGAAGCAGAAATTCTATGTGTGAACTTGTCCGCAACTAGTGCTCCAACTAGGAACTATTTTCACCATTAATTAACCTGTCATCATTTACGCAATTAATCTATTATTTCCTATTACATAAAATTTCAGAAATGTACTTTCTCAGAGGTAACTTTGAGGTAACACAGTTCCAGACCCAAAGGTTTTCAGTTTACTACAATATACAACATGTCACCTCTGGTGAGATTTCAGAAGCTGAAACCAGTGAATATATGAAACTTTTGTATAAAAAAATAACATAAAAAATTATCAAAATTATC
>NW_019449971.1:0-1028 GCF_002814215.2 Seriola lalandi dorsalis | reverse complement strand
CACTCACTCACTCACTCACTCACTCACTCACTCACTCCATTAATTCACAGAAAATGATTCATTTTCAGTAGCGTAACTAGAATTGGCTCTGCCCTGGATACACAGGAATGGGCCATTCAAAGTTCAGTTAAAAACTTAATGTGGGGCGTAGTGGTCTAAGCAGGCGCCCCATGTGTAGAGGCTACAGTCCTCGCTGCAGTCGGCCCCGGTTCGAATCCCGCATCGGCCTTTCGCTGCATGTCATTCCCCCTCTCTCTGCCTCCCTGTTTCCTGTCACTCTCCACTATACTGTCCATTAAAGGCATAAAAAGCCCAAAAATATACTTTAAAAAAAAAACTTAATGTCGACAATTCTCATGAATTCTTGCCTCACTGTAGTGATGTGAAGAGACTCTGACAAATTTCCAGTCTTAACGCTAAATTCTATTAATCTTCTCATCTAACTCTCGACAAGAGGGCAAGCAGGTGTTTTTCCTAAAATGTCTAAATATTCTTTTTAAGATCTGGATCCAAGGTCCAACTAAAATGCCATTTACTAGTGACTTGACATTACCTTGAAAAGAAAAAAAAGTCGAATTCAAATTTAAAAAAGGGAGACCAAATGAACTCGCTCCACAGCTATTGTTGATGATAACTGTATTGTGAATTTGTTTTCAGTTTTGAAAAATCACCCGGAATCACTAGAGTTCAAACAAACTTCTTATTGAATCTTTTATCTTTTTTATTAACAAAGAGCACTGCACCAAATATTCAGACAGTGGGCCTTGCATTTTTTTTCCCCAGTTTCACTAGTTGAAATGACAAACTTTACCAGCAGCAGATGATATCACCTGTAGCCTGTAGTTAATTAACATTAATTCCCTAAGTACCTTACCCAAAGGCCAGACTCAAAATGTACTTGTCTATTTTTTAATCATTAGACAGCCACTCAAAGCTGCTGCTTCTGCCTTCTCATCCAAGAAGAGGTGATTAGAGATTTAGAGATTAAAGATTTTTTGTGAATCAGAATTTAGTCTTTTTTTTTTTTT
>NW_019449970.1:0-882 GCF_002814215.2 Seriola lalandi dorsalis | reverse complement strand
CAACCAGACGGCCCATCATACCAGAGGGTCTTTGTTTATGAAAAAAAAAAAGAGGTATACTCCTGAGATCCTTTACTTAAGTAAAAGTAACAATACAATGATATAAAGATTCTAATATAATATATACATCCATGGGTACAAGTTGGACAATGGAACAAACTGACGCTGAATAATTACGTTTACTTCATGCATGGACCAAAAGCAGCTGCAGACGTATGTAAACCGGGCGATTGCGCGTTAAGCCGTGCGCGCTCCCGCGGATGGCACATTTGGGCAGAGTATCACTTTTTGGCACGACACCGCCCGGCTCTCGACTTCCCTGTTCAGTTTTCCTTTTGCACAAGTCGGATGCGCTTTGGTGCACGTCTTCATTCAATGGGACAAGCGTTAGAGCTTTAAGGCAGCATCGGCTAATGAACAAACGACAACATACATATAGCACAAGTAGGACGATGAAATTAGGCAATACCCCCTAAGCTGGCATTTTTCATACAACGTAAACAACTGCAAAACAATTATACTTCATGCACGGACCATATTATTCGGTTGTTCAATTTGTAACATAGTTTATATGAGATTAAAGGTATTGTATGGCAAGTAGCCTGCACGGGACAGCCTCAGGTGACTAGTGGAGTATAAAGCACAATATTACAGTACATGTAGCCTGTTTACAGTAATTACAGTTCAGCAATACCTTATGTACATTTCGATTAATATATCCCTAATCAATAAAAATTCGTTTGCAGGAGAATTGGGAGTCCTGGACGTTTTATTCATTATTAGCTAACAGTTTTTTCTTTTTTTCTTCCAGTGTTTTGATTTGGCTGACCGCCATCTTGGCAATTGGGGATATTGGGCTAAAATTAGAAAACGTAGTAAAGG
>NW_019449969.1:0-1131 GCF_002814215.2 Seriola lalandi dorsalis | reverse complement strand
AACTCCCAAGCATTGTTACAAATCTTGAACTTACTTGACCTAAGATGTTGCCAAGTTTTCAGTGTTTTATGGCATAGAGTGTTTCGTTCATTTGATTCTATATTGAGCTTTCTGTCTCTAAATTCCTCTTTCTCACCTATAAACAGTAAAACATCTGTCGGGCTGCACTTCATCTATTAATTTTCTCTGAGTCTGTCCTGACAGCATGGTCTAGTCTATGCTCCATGGTCTTGTGCGCTTGGGCTGCTTTCTGCTACAGGTGGCCTTCCTTGTCCCTGTGGCCCAGTAATTAGCAAGTGAAGGTCGAGTGGAGGTGCACAGTGGTCTGGAAAAGCCTTTAAAACACCTCCTGAGCAAGCTTGGCCCACAGCACTGAGTGTAAACAGACTTTATGAAGACCTTACAGCTGCTCAGGGGAAAGAGCAAGGACATCCCACGTGGACAGCTGTGTGTCTTTGTGGCATTTCTGGGGAGAAAAGTAAAGGCAAGCCTCGTGCTCAAAGGGGAAATGCATGAGATGGAGCAGTCATGGATTCTGCACTGTGACAGCAGTGCAAACAATGAAAAGGGTATCTGCTACTGCTTCAGGAGGAAAAAAGCATGAGAGCTTTCTGGTGTGAGTCTGTTCATGTGCTCACCCTGTGGAGGACCAGGCCAAGGCAGTCACATTGTGCTGTGCTACTCCAGGACAGACACATGTAATAAGTGCATGGTGTAGACACAATGCAAGGTTTGTAATAACACTGAAGAAGCAGATGTACTCGACAGGATGTCCCATGTGAGACTGATGAGCAGAAGTGAAACAGCTGAAGTCGTGTTGTGGTATATATGATGAGCCTGAAATGTCACGCTATACCTGGCAACAAAGTCATATGAGGCTAATTTTACTGGAGGCATTTCAACTGAACTGACTTATGTCAGATCTTACATTTATCGGAGATGTTTGCCTGACTCAGTTTATTTGGCCTTTTGAATCTGGTAGACTCAAACTTGTTGCTCATCTAAAAAAAAAAATGAGAGTATAATAACAAGATACTCTACATCACTTACCAAGGCTGCTTTCTTTGGCAGATACCAGGGATTGTGGAGTAGCTCAGTCATACGTATTTACATACTGAGTTACAACTGGCA
>NW_019449968.1:0-902 GCF_002814215.2 Seriola lalandi dorsalis | reverse complement strand
TCGACCTTTCACCCGCTGACACAGTCTGAGTTCAAACGACACACACAAACTCCAACCCTCTGATAAATGATCAATCAAACCCATGGATCCGTTCCAGTCCCATTCATGCTCATCTCATCTAAAGGTGAAACGATTAGTGAGAGGAAGAGGTTTGTCTGCTGCAGACAGGTGATCACACTGTGAAGGTAAACTGTTGAATTTCTCTCGATGACAAACAGCTGCTCACTAAAGACGAACGGAGCGCCGAGGTTCTGACCCGACACAATGAGCAGTGGTTTGTTGTCTCAGCTAAACTGAACCAAACTTTATTATCTTTATTATTATTATTATTATTATTAACAGAAGTTTTTTTTTTGGTTGATCAAACGTTTTATTTGAGTTTAAACTTTTTTTAAATTAAAAAAAAATGTCTCCTCTTATGTTAGCATGTTAGCATGTTAGCACCAGTGGTGGAGGAAGTCTTCACCACACTGTCAAAGTAAAAGTCCTGCATGGAAAATGTTAAGTTAAAGTCTGTGAGTATTATCATGAAAATGTACATGAATACAATCATATATGATCTCATTAGATTAGATATAATGATTACTGTCATTATGATTAAGCAGCTGATTATTTCTCCAATAATTCATTTACTGTACGTGTCAGCAAGACTGGTTCTGTCTGTAACACACACTCACTGATGTCAGCCTCAGTGTGTGTGTGTGTGTGATGAATCTAATCAGTTCATCTGTGATTCCCAGTGAGCGGCTGAGTGCAGCGGGGCATCAGCAGGAACCTGTTCGTGTTAACAGAGCTGCAGGTCAGAAAACAGTGAGGCTGAATAAACCTCACACACACACACACACACACACACACACACACACACACACTTGAGTTACACAGCTCAACACAGCTGGACATTT
>NW_019449967.1:0-829 GCF_002814215.2 Seriola lalandi dorsalis | reverse complement strand
TATTACACTGTTATCATAGTACGTGTTAACAGACTACAGTAGTATTCATTTGGACTAATACATACATCCTTTTCATTAAGTGCCTTTAGTTAAGCATATAATTTTGATATGTGTTTTTTTTTGTTGTTGTTGTTTTTTTGTTTTTTTTTACAGTGTTTAGATATTTAAGGAGCCACTTCACTGTACCGCCCAGATTAATTATTCTAACCAGGTTTTTCACAAGAACTCATAGCATTCATTTTTAATGAATTTCTACATCCTGGATTTTGAGGTTTATTGTGAAATGGTTTAACTGTATTAACAGTTTACACAAATTATTAAAAAAAAGATTAAAATAATATTTATTTATTTGTTTATTATGAGAAACTACATTCCCACTGTTTATCCCAGCAACGGTTTCACGTTATTCTGATCTAGGAAAGTTTGTGACTGAAACAGTTTGGTGTGTCTGTATTTATATTTTACTATCAGGAAGTACAAAGGTGTAAGGTGGGTGAATGAGTTGCTTAAGGTGGAGTTCCCCACTTCAGCAAACACAGCTATGTAACATAGTTTATACTGTAGGTGTGACCAATACAAACAGGTAAGTAGGATTTCCTGGTGCTGCCAGGTTGTGGAGTTACATGTGTAGGATTAGCAGTTATACCCAGGATGTAAGCTAATAAGATCATTAAGATATTTAGTTTTGTGGTGTGGCTGTTTTGTTTTAGATGCTTCAGATGCATTAGAAAATGTATCATGTGCTGCAAAAGAACAACATGTATGTAATGAACAAAGGTAAAACCTGGAGATGAAGTGACAACATGGGGAAGATGGCTCATATGTTGTG
>NW_019449966.1:0-840 GCF_002814215.2 Seriola lalandi dorsalis | reverse complement strand
TGCGTCTGCGTCTGCGTCTACTTTGAAACATTGTGATAAGCTCATGTAAGTAACACTTTCATTTATTTTTGGCTGCCCAGTAAGTCACTTAACTGTAATCGTTTCACCTCATGTCTTGATGAATGGCACTTCTCTGAGTCAGTCAGTTTTAAAATGCATTACTTTTGCTATGTTTTCGCCTGGCGTCCACACTACTCCTTTTACTTGTTTTTTGTGCACCTAAACCTGAGACTTTTGGAAATGCTGCTGACCCGGTTTTAGTTAGAAAACTCCAGGGTTGCAGTTGTAGTGTGGAGACATTTGGAAATTATGTTGAAGACAGCTATGTCTGCTCCCTGATGGGATCTTATTGGTCACGACTAGCAGTGGTGAATGCAACATGGGTAACGCTCATCTGGACGGAGCTCATATTTGTTTTAAAACGCTGTTTTAAAGTGTGGATGTAGTCTCAGTCATTATTTTTGCAGTAGCGCCATTAGTCATTATTTGGCAGTCGGTTAGTAATAGGTGATAATCTCTTTGACCTGTTGTTGTATGCTGTTATGCACAACCAAACCGGGAAGCATCACACACATGAAGAGGAAGCATCACTCACATGAAGGTGAAACGTGAGCAGAGGCTGGACTGAAACACCCGCTGCCACAGACTTAGCATGTTCATCATGTGTGATTAAGAACTTGTAGAGTCAATACAATCCAAAAGATCAATCCAAATCCAGACTAATGTTTTAATAAAGTCACGTTCAATTGTGGATCTCTCCATTTTGCACACGTTCTTTTCACATAACCCACATCACTATACAGAATGTGTGCATCCATCATTATGTGTCTCTTGGGATTA
>NW_019449965.1:0-871 GCF_002814215.2 Seriola lalandi dorsalis | reverse complement strand
GTCACACTTTTGACATAGGCCATTATACAACCGGGGGTAGAATTGCATGTTCCCCTCAACTGAGGATTCAGGCGATTTTACCAGAGGTGGCCAGCATCATGAGGGGGTGATTTAGGCAAAAAAAACATTTTTGTCAAAACATGACTTAGGCCATTATTTTAGGAAGGTGACGATAACATAAATAATGCATGATATACTTCTTCCAGCTGTACCTTTAAGACTTGAACCATGGGACGGGAAGCGGGATTCAAACATGTAGCTCCGCCTCTTCTGCTTGACATTCCGGAAACAGAAACTAAACATCAGTCAAAACAAAATGGGAGCATCGTTGGACACTCCCGCGAGGTGTCCCCTGTGCAACGAGTTGACCCGGGAGCCCGTTACTCTGAAGTGCAACCACCGGTTCTGTCGACGGTGTATCGGAGACTTGTGGAGCATAACGCCGAACGGGCCGTTCCATTGTCCGGAGTGGAGGTGTAAAACTGTGTACCAGACTCTGCCGTTTGACCGCAGCTTTATACGGCCGCCCGCCCCGAGTCGACGAGCTCAGCCTCGCGGCACTGCAGGTACAGCAGGTACAGCAGGTACAGACAAAACTGGGTTGTGCGTTAAACCGCTCCGTTAAAAATAGCTGTTTATTAAGTCGCCCAATACACAGTACAATAAATGAAGGTGTGACTGGAAGGTAACCTTAGCTAATTTATCTAACTTCCGGCAGGTATCCCTTGAACAGGCTAATACTTAATTTTCGTATAATGTTATTATACACATAGCTGCAAGCACGCATCATTCTTTAGCTACTTTTGCACTCTAAGTAATAATAAGCCGGATTTCCTAAACAGGAAATACAACCCCGGTGAAAGAAGATTCT
>NW_019449964.1:0-938 GCF_002814215.2 Seriola lalandi dorsalis | reverse complement strand
TGACAGTGCAGGCTGAAGAGGAGGAATGTGTCCCTCCTGTAGCAGCTTCCAGGATGTGACCAGACCCAGTCAAACCCACAGCGCAGCATTAACCTGCTGACCCACACTGCTGGCAGATAAAAACAGAGCAGACAATGCAGACACACATGGTGAAACATATGCATCTCCTCGTGTGCACGCTCTGATAAGATAGCATTCATCGTCTCTGCTCCGGTGTGTGTGGGAAAACTAAAAGGAATGTGCGCTCACTTCCCAGAGAGAGGCAGCATGTTAGCTCGTCCATTCCTGTCCATACAGGCACATCAGGAGGCTTGGCCTGCTAAACTTTAACTCCGGCATGTGGGAAAGGTTACCTCTAAAAGCTGCCAGGGCAAACATGGTGTCAGTCACAACAAGTTCAGGACCAGTCTGGATGACAAACGCAGGCCTGATTTACAGGGCTGCTCCTCTAAACAAAGACACTTTTAATGTTGGGATGAGGCACTCCTCAAAATCTTTGAAGCTCACACTCATTGCTCACTGTCAACTGAGGAATGCCTTTAATACAGCAGGAGGTTTAAAGTTCCTCTCCAGACATGTTTAATATGTAAAAATCTTCTGCTATGATTCATATTTTGTTTAGCATGGTTTTCCCACATAAAAAGTCTCATCTCTTACTTCCTGGTTGAGAAATCTGGATCAGGCCTTGAGTCCCGCCCACCACCTGCTTGCTCCAGGTGGACAGGTGAAAGAGCAGAGAGTATCAAGATGGTGAGAGGAGGAAACATCAGAGAGACTCAGCCACATGTTTGAGCCTCAGTCAGACCCAGACTCAGATGAGGAGTCTGAGACCAGTTAGCGTAGTTAGCATCTTTTATTTGTTTAAGTTGTTTGTTAGCTTGTAACTGGCAGTGGCTGACACAGTGTTAGTGGTTGTGCTAATGCTAACTCTCTCTCTC
>NW_019449963.1:0-878 GCF_002814215.2 Seriola lalandi dorsalis | reverse complement strand
ATATTACAATAATTTGAATACGAAAATGTTTCTCCTACAGTGAAATTTGTATTTTATATGTTATGTGAAAGCAGCAGATGATCCTCTGTATTACTCGGCCTGACTGCATCAAAATTTAAAGTTATCATTAAGAAGAAAACATCCAGATCATTTTGTTTGTCATTTCAAGCTCTAATATTCCTAATATATCATGTAATATCTCAGGGACGGGGAATATAATATGTGTAAAATACTGTATGTATTATATGTTATGATTTTATAATGAATTGAACTTAATTTACTTTACATCCCATCCTGTAATTTGAATAATTAATATAATATTTTTTTAAATATTGCTATGTTTATGTTTTGGGATGTTTCTGTCATAGTTATTGTATTTATGACTTCATAAATCTTCATCTTAGTTTTAATTGATGATATCAGTACAATACAATCTGCTGTAGTTACTCAACACAGTAAATTTAATAATAGCAGTATTTTTCCTTTGTAATATCAATATCATAGGGACAGTATTTACATAGATAGAGCTGCAACAGTGTCACCACAGAGCACAGTGAACCAGGCAGAATCTTTCAGATCTGTGTGAAGTGAACACAGGGATTTGGCCTATGTAGTAAGAAACATTTTAAAACACACACACAAACACACTCTGCCTCTACAAACATAAACACCTTCAAACATCCATTATTAAGCCAGAGTCCTACCTGGGCCCCAGAGAGACAGTAGCACTATCAGCACTCTGTGATCCATGTCCGCCCAGCATGAAGCAGCGTGCTGCTCTGTCTTCCTCATGTGTCTCTGCTCATGTCTTTATCAAGTTCAGAGTCAGGTCCAACCCTCAGGGGATTTCTGCTTTATTTTTTTTAACCTTCTATTGT
>NW_019449961.1:0-858 GCF_002814215.2 Seriola lalandi dorsalis | reverse complement strand
GGTTCTTAGTGGAGAGCTGGAGCCTCAGTGTGATGATGAGATAAAAGGCTGGTTGACAGTTGTCTTTCTCGCTTGAACTTGTGCTAAAAGCATCATTTGTAGAATGACACTTTAATGATATTTTGTGTTGCATTTGTATTTGCCTCTTGCCTTTTTAAACCGGATTGGTCTTTTTCTCCAAAACAACTGGCAAACAATCTTGGCTGTTTATACCCCCGGTGGTCCCGGTTATAATGACCCACTGGAAGCTTTGGGGGGAGTTTTTCCATTCATTTACACATCCACAGGAAGTCTTTGAGTCACTGTTTCAGCAAGACCTTTATACAGTAATTGTATCCTGCCTGCTTGCATAAAAAGAAGTGTTTTCGGTTTTTATTTTTCATTCCCAGAACTATTTTTCGGGGGAAGGATAAAGAAAGACACAGATAAGGATGTCCAAGGCCAAATAGCTTCACTGGAATGTTCCCAAAGCCAGAACTATGACAGCTAATTTCTCTTGCTAAAGGTTAAGATGACCACCCAATCGAATGGTTGTGACTGTAATACTATAAATAAACAGCATGCGAAAGCCTCCTATAGTAGTATTACCAGTCACCATCATGTCAAAATTCAAATTTGCAATGTGCTTTGTTTTATAACCAAATACTTGCAAAACAAATGACATTCACATCAGCCTCGAGTTTACTTTGTGTTTAGTGCTAATTAGCGAAGCTTAGCATGAAAACACACTTAATTAAGATAGTGAACATGGTGAACATTATACATTAGAATGTTAGCATTATAACTGTGATCGTGTTAGCATTAGCATATAGCTCAAAGCACCGCTAGCATGGCTAAGTTGCACAAAATAGTTCCAAC
>NW_019449960.1:0-994 GCF_002814215.2 Seriola lalandi dorsalis | reverse complement strand
CGTCATTTCTTATATAACATTTTTCTCACCAAGTTAACTGGCGAGAGCTGGGAACATGGTAACATCGCTAAGACAGAGTCCAACAGGAAGGAGAGCACTCACAGTCAGATGACAGGTCATCAGGTCGGAACTGTTTATGCACATTATACAAACCCCTTTACTTGGAGGGAAAACCAAAAGTTAGCAGAACTATAATGTCATTAATGACCCTGCATTGCACAGGAAAACTGTTTGAATGTACAGTTGTGTTATCTGTAAACTGTGATAGATGCTTAGAAGTTATTGTTACCATTTGTAACAGCAACCAGAACAACAAAAATGTTATATTTTTATTTAAAAAAACATTCTTGCAGAACTTTGAGTGACATTAACTGTAGACAAGACAAGCGAGACAAACATGACATGACATGACATGACATGACATAAGATAACATAGCATAGCGTAACATAGCATAGCATAGCATAGCATAGCAAAACGTGACATAACATAGCATAGCGTAACATAGCATAGCATAGCATAGCATAGCAAAACGTGGCATAACATAGCATAGCGTAACATAGCATAGCATAGCATAGTATAGCATAGCATAGTATAGTATGACATGACATAAGATAACATAGCATAGTGTAGCATAACGTAGCATTGCAAAGCGTAACATAGCATCGCATAGCATAATATGGCATCACATAGCATAATTTTTCCTTTAGCATGACAGTTGCCTCAAATAGCTGCTGTTCACATAAACTGAAAGTGTTAGCTGTGCTAACCTTGTGAAAACAATCCTGTCTTTCTGTTTGTGCCATAAACCAATTACAGTTTGTGTTATAAAGTGAAAGAGATCTCTGCACGGACAGAGGGCTTTGTCACTTGAACATAAACACATGTCATTTTTGGGTATTTGCTGAAGCAACTGATGCTGTTGTTTTTCTTGGGAGGACGGCTTCACTAAATTAGGTGTATGATAAATAGATCCTAAAGCCTGAACAGATCCTG
>NW_019449959.1:0-860 GCF_002814215.2 Seriola lalandi dorsalis | reverse complement strand
TGAATTGGCTCTGCAGGCTCTGGATGAGACGATTCTTCTCCAGCAGCTCTTTAGCCAACCTGGGAGGAGGAGGAAGAAGAGGAATGAGTCATGTTGAGTCTTTAAGAACACCCAACAGCTGGACTTTATCTATGATATCATCGCGCTGGGTTATGGAGGGTGAAACAATGTGAAACAAATACACAGATCACAGATCACAGAACAGCACCCAAAAAGCGAGGATATGACTGGAAGAACATAGAAGTAAAAATAAAATAAAAAAAAAGCTTCCAACCAGAGGACTTTCAGTGGAAACACACAGTTGGGAAATATAGAAGAGGAGTTCACAGCAAACGTCATGCGCTCTGTCTGGCTCAAACCCACTCACAGGTCCAGCTGCTCCCTGGTGCATTCAGCCAGGGTGAGGTTTTGCTGGACGAGGACTCTGATGTTGTGCTGCAGCAGCTCTCTGTCGCCCTCTAGCTCCAGACGCAGATTATCTAACTCCTGCTGGATTCTAGCCGGGCTGTCAGGAGGATCTCTCATGCTCTCCTCATGGGACAGCAGTGACTGTGATCCATGCATAAGCTCCCCAACACTGCCCCCGCCAGTATTAATATGGATGAACGTATGTCACTGTGAGCAACTTTAATTTCTGATCTAATTATACATAAGTGTCAAAAATCAAAAAAAAAGAAAAAAAAAGTGTTGCAATTTGGTTCAGAGGGTTGAACTCAACACGTACTTATATCTTGGTGTTTTATACAAAGCTTTTTAATTACTTTGCTTTCTGGAGGATAACGTTTGAAATGTGAAGGACATAAATGGATAAAAAATGACATGGGCTGTGTGTGTTCTCTGTTGACGTCCTGATGTCTGAG
>NW_019449958.1:0-951 GCF_002814215.2 Seriola lalandi dorsalis | reverse complement strand
TATGACAGAAAGATGAAAAAGTGAACACAATGAGACCCACAAGTCAATACTTCAATGTGGCTTTTTTTATTCATGCACGAATGACAGATCTGGTACAAGGCACACCAAGGTATCTCTCTCACTCTATAAAAGTTTGACTGCTTGTTTGGTCTTTTGCTCACCGATGTGCATTACATGCTGTTGCTGATCTGGCGATCTTCACATCAGTGGAATCTCTTAGCTGATACTCATCCTTCCTTAGAGCTCCTGAGATCATTCTCCATCCTTAGGGCTCTGACCTTATAAGCAAACTCAAACTGTCATCAATCTAGGCAGGACCTCCAAATGTGTCCTTAATGCCTCGATGTCCTACACACAATGACTTTTTATTCCTTACTATACTATGACTTTTTATGACTCAGCCTACTATACAATGACCTTTTCATGACATACTATACTATGACTTTTTATGCCTTACTGTACTATGACTTTTTTATGCTTTACTATACTATGACATCTTTATGCCTTACTACACTATGACTTTTTACTATCCTATGACTTTTTATTCCAGTGGGAAAGAGCTGTCTGTCAGCAGCTGCTGCAACAGTTAGGGCAACCATGAATCACAATCAGTTAAAGGACCAAGCTGTGTTAGTCATATATTTTCTGACCGTCAATAAATCCAATGAAAAGATTAAAACAATGTGTTTGTCAATCTGTCACTTCTTAATCACTTGTTTTGGCTGAGTGATACAAGCCGATTTTGGTTCAGACTGGTGGAAAGTTTGTTTCAAAACTCTATGTGTGTAAAAATTGAAATCCACAATCATAGAATTGAGATCCACAAATACTTTTTTGCTTCAGAAATAGAAAATTGATTCACGAATGTCTGTTTGAAAGTTGTAAATGTGAGGAAGATATTAATAAATGCTTTTCATTTATTTGTAAATTAATGAATGTATTCACAGATAC
>NW_019449957.1:0-858 GCF_002814215.2 Seriola lalandi dorsalis | reverse complement strand
CTAATGAGAAGAGATTTCTTTTTCCTTAGTTTCTCATAGAGTTTAGTTTTGTCTACATGTAAGACTGACAAAAGTTTCAAAGCAAGTGTGAGTCTCTAATGATAGCTATGGGAACAGCATTGCTCCTGACCACAACAATCTGAAATGCTAAAGTGTCAGCAGAGGTACTTTGCTAATTGGCTAAACTCTGCAAGAAACCAGCGCAGTTTGTTTACTCGGACACAAATAAAATACCACAGACAGGAGTCTCACAGGAACGGGAAAACTATGAAAATAAACAAGGAGTTGTTTACATATTCAATTTTCACTCTAATAAGCTCTTCATACACTTAATAAATCTCCCCATGGCTTTATTTTCACCTGTGTAGGCTCATTTAAAGCAATACTTCGAATATTTAGCAAGTAGCATCAAACTGATATCGGTAACATGAGGAAAAAATTGCTGCTTGTTAACAATGAATTATCACCATTTTAGAGGAAGTGATATCTTGCTTTGTCTCTCTCTCTCTCAGGTCGAGGGAAGAACCGGAGACAAAGCATCTTCTAGAGGTCGCACAGAGGAGGAACAGAGACACACACACACACACATACAAACACACACACACACACACATAGAAAAGAGGAGCTGCCTTTCCGGACCACAGCACAAAGGCTAACACAGCTCAGCACATTCACAAGCATGCCGCACCTACACACACACACACACACACTCATGTGCACTCACTCATTCCCATGGCAGCTGACCGTGGAGACACACAGGGTTTGTGGAAATAAAGGTGTACTGCACTTTGTCTGAGCTGAGACACACTCTCCCTACGCACACACACACACACACACACACACACACACACACACACA
>NW_019449956.1:0-1042 GCF_002814215.2 Seriola lalandi dorsalis | reverse complement strand
AACAGCTGCCGCAGAGACTCAGGACAGACTCCACCCACTGAAACCATCTGTGTTAATCACCATCAGCTGCCAGAAAAAACAAGACACGTACAAAATATAAAGAGTCTTTGTTTATTTCAGGCTCATTAAAAACTGGAATGACAGAACAACAGAAATGAGCAGCAGCTTCGAGGTTTTAATGTTTTATTCCTGTCGAGTTCATTCAGCTCTGAGAGAAAACACTTAAATAAAGTCATAAAAAAAAGAGTTGAGGAGTTCTCCTTCATCCCTCCTGGCAGGAAGAGAGACCACCAACCCGTCAGCTCCCGGTACAAAACAGTAGAAACAGGGGTCAGAGGTCAGAGGGTCGGGGGGGCGAGGGAGTCACCGTCAGCCAGGTTGGCTCTGCAGATCGGACAGGTGGTGTTATCCTGTCGGGGGGAGACGGTTTTAATCAGACAAGAGTAATCAATGTGGTGATGGATTCATCAGACATTGACAGATGTTTCATCCCATTAACGAGCTTTTCGTGATTCATCAGCAGCTGCAGCTCAGAGATAAACCACTCAACACGTCAGTTTCACGTCCTCAAACAACTGGATTATCAGATCAACTGTGTAAAAATGATCTGAAAATCAATCAATCGATCAATTTACTGTCACAAAAAATCTTCTCAGCTGAGGAGCTGGATCTTTTATTTATAAAATCATTATTATCGATTATCAAAACAGGTGACGAGTTCAGCTCCAAACTTCACTACAGCCAAACTGATGAACTAATTATATTTAACATTTAACATATTCTTTTTTTCGTTGACCCTGGAGTCAGAAACTGGATTCAGAGCGGAGCAGGATGTGAGGCGTTACCTTCAACCACCTGTCAATACACTGGACGTGGTAGTCATGGAAACACGGCAACATCCTCAGCTTCTCCCCATCGGTGTAGTCACAGAAACAGATCTGACACCTGTCAATCAATCCCAGGACAAAAATCAGTCGCCAGAGTCAGACACAGTTTGAATCATTAAGAGTCTGAAATACTGAGGGCCAGGTCAGACCAGGTC
>NW_019449955.1:0-1166 GCF_002814215.2 Seriola lalandi dorsalis | reverse complement strand
ATTAAAATGAAATAATAAACTCTATATTGACGTGAAAACGTATTTCTACAATAACTAACCCTCCATTGTATCAATGCTCATTAATGAGCATCAGTGTTTGTTTATATTGGTAATGAAATGCCAATTAAGCCAACACTGGAAATGATAGGGAGTGCTATCAGCTAGCTACCTTAATTTACAGTTTAGCTAACTAATGTTTGTTAGCGAAACTGTAACTTAAGGCAAAAGTTGGAAACGAGCCAACACTGTTTAATTATTATTCATCTGTAGATACTTGACACAGTCTAATTAGGAAACTCATAAGGTACAAAAGTAAAGTGTATTGAACAAGCTAGATAGTTAGCTACTGCTACTTACATTTATCTACAGCGTCACCGCTGGCAAAGAGACTTGAGGACAGGAGCCACTGATGGGAGTGAGGCAGGTAGACGAGATGTTCAGCTAACGTCAAAGCTAAGAGCTAACAGTCCATTGTTCTACCTTTACATCTTCACGTTTCACCTTCATGGTTGAAGTATCGGGATTATTTTTTCTGAACTGACAGTAAACGTATCAAATGTACAGTAGGCTATAGAGGAAAAGTATCTAAAAATTACTTCTATGGTAATCTTCAAAATATTTACCATTAAGTGACAATGACACGCTGCACGCTCCGTTACAGTCTTTACAAGACTTTTCAAAACCTGCAGGTAACATACACAATACCCAAATCTCTGTCTCAAAGTCAGGCTCTCTCTCTCTCTCTCTCTCTCTCTCTCTCTCTCTCTGTTTATAGCCCATTGGGATTTCATGTTTGCATGGAAAGTGAGATGAACTCTGGGAAATGAGTTGGGTACGTAAATAGCCAAACCCCGCATTATTCCCATCAGATTTATCTGTGCAGGGGAGTTGACTCGGAGCATCACTGTTGCTAGGTGATGGTTAGTGACATCAGTGTACCTGCTGCCTACCTGACTCAGTGCTGCTCCTTGCAGACGTGAAAGTGCTCCACGGCATTTATGATCAAACCATCAGTTGCGAGTTTGTGGATGTATTCTGAGATAACTCCTAACCTACTACTGAGCAGATCCAAATGAGCTTTGGGAAATATTGACTGTTTTTTTCTTTTTACCTTTGGACTTACAAACAGAGAGGGAGCCGTTCTCTGTCTGTCAGAGCAACATGTC
>NW_019449954.1:0-909 GCF_002814215.2 Seriola lalandi dorsalis | reverse complement strand
GCTGTCAGTGGCCTGCCTGTATATCTGTCAGCCTGCCTGTGCACTAACCTGACTTTGTTTCTGTGTAGTTTGCCTGTGTCTGTCACTCTATTCCCATCTGCTACTACAGCTCAGTGTCCCAGTACTTTTTTCCACCTGTAATCTTGTTAAAGGTTAAAGAGATCTGGTGTTTTCCAGTACGAACATCAAGCATTTAATGTTTGATTGTGATCCCGTGAGGTGTGTTAGGTCTAACACTGCAATAATCACAATCAGGGGCACAATGATCATTTATTGAGACACAATGTTAAAGAGCAAGAAGCGGAAAGTATTAGGTCGATCCACCACATTGGTCCAGAATAACATATCTCAACAACTATAGGAGTGCCATGTAATTTTGTACAGACAATCATGGTCCCCAGAGGATTAATCATGATGACTCTGGTGCCAATAGCAAGTCAAAATTCCCACTTATCCAGTTAAATATCTCAACATCTGTTAGATTATTTGGCACAAAATTTGGTTTAATTCATGGTCCCCAGATGATGTATCTTAATGACTTTGGTGATCCCCTGACTTTTCCTCTAGTGCTGCCATGAGGTTGACGTGCTGGTTCAGAGTAAATCATCGCTACATCTATTGGATGGATTGCAATGACATTTGGTTCAGATATTCATGCCCCCCTCAGGATGAATTTGTCAAAAGTTTGGTGACCCCTTCACTTTTTCTCTATCACCATCATCATGCCAAAATTTCTCTGTCAAGTAATGACATTTCTGTCAGCACCAACTGTACTGTGTGTACTAATTACCAAATGCTAGCTTGCTACTGTGCAAAAAGTAAGATGGTAAACATGGTAACATAAAAATGTTCGCATTGTTGTTGTGAGCATGTTGGTATGCTGATATTAGCATTTAGCTCAGTGCACCT
>NW_019449953.1:0-1025 GCF_002814215.2 Seriola lalandi dorsalis | reverse complement strand
CTCAGGGATATTTCTCCCTGAGATTAGTTTGACAGGCAGCGCTTTCGCTAAACTCTTCTTTATGATGATACAGGAGAAATTGGAGTATTATCAGTAGGGACTCTGGCAACATCATGCTAAAGCTTATTTATGATTAAATATTAATGAGGTAATATTCTTCGGTGTAACTGTTCAATTAAGTCAATCCATTATACAACTGATAAAGAAATACATTGAAAAAGAAACGAATTAAGCATAAACATATTTTCCCTATTTAAGAATCAATAGATTTGAAGGGTTCAAATTGTAACTCTAACTCTTCATACCTTAAAAGAAAACCGTGGTAACTGAGCACTGGACCATTTAGAATAATGTTATTATCAAACCAATGGAAAATCCCAAACACTTTTGTTCCTTGAAATTAAGTCTTCCCATACAGAAATGTAGTATATGACATATATGACCCTATATCGATAGTATTGTTGCCATGTCTATGTCGCCAATAAGGACATATATTATTATCACATATCTACGTCCTCTGTGAACGCTAGACATTCTCACACTCCAGACCAGTTGGTGGCGATAATGCGCTAATTCGTATTTTGAAAACCACAAATAAACCACGAAGAAGAAGAAGGAGACCACGGAGAAGAAGAAGAAGAGGAGGAGGAAGAAGAAGAAGAAGAAGAAGAAGAAACGATAAAGTACTCCACTGTTGTGAAGATGAGATTAGATGTTTTCCGTGAACTGTCTCCAAAGTCTTTAAGAGTCACAACTGGGCAGAGATACTGTAATAAAGTTAAGTTATAAAGGAGACACCTGCCAGCTCAATGGATCTACTGCAGCCCCCTGCTTTTAGCTAGCTGGCTGAATAGGTGTAAACAAAGCTAGCTAGCAACCATCCGGTCAGGCTAACGGTCACACAGCCTCACTGTTTCACCACAAGACGAAGCGACATTTATTAAATAACGCCTGGTTTAACGAAGAGGAATTGATAAGGTAAGACTCATTCAACATCTGTATTGCCTCCTGCCTGCTCCTCATCA
>NW_019449952.1:0-952 GCF_002814215.2 Seriola lalandi dorsalis | reverse complement strand
ACTGTTCACGTGTCGTTCTGATGTTGACGACGGAAGGACCCGTGACGTACGGTGTCCCGGAAGCGCCTGTTCAAAATGACGTAAACTCCATCTGTGCCTCAAAAAAATAAATGTTTATATTTTAAAATAATACCTAAACCATAGCCTAAACGTTAATATGACGATTCTATCAATGCATCTAAATATATATTTCAAGCCGAAATCTATGTGTAAACACAGTGATCTTTTATCATGTTTTAACGTAATTTCACACGTTAACGTACAGCAACAATCCAATCAACCTCAAACTGAAACGTTGTTGTTTTTTAAATTCATTATTGAAAAATACTTAACAATATGCAGATGGATAAATAACTGTATGAAGGAAGTTAATGAAATTTAAGACATGATTTATTATTTATTTATTTATTTTTCCCTTCAGTACTTCCCAGCCACACGGTGTCGCTGCAGATAAACTAAACTCCTTAAACTCCAACAGCTTTCAAGTGACAGGATATTTTTATTTTTCTGTATGAAAAAAGTGACACACAAAAGCAACACATACAGAAACAATAAGCTAATATTACCGCATGTACTGCATTAATGTACAGTTTCAAGGTATTTGTACTTCACTAGAACTTCCATTTTCTGCTACTTTATATTTCCACTTCACTACATTTCATTTGTGCTTTTTACACCTTTTCTAGCTGCAACATTAAAGTGATGCATTAATGCATCCAGTTACAACCATTTACATTAAACATATCTAATATTATTATGAAATGGGCCATTTTGCATATAGACTACTTTTATAGTTGGTACTCTAAGTATAATTTGGTACCAGTACTTTTACTTTAGTAATACATTTGATGTGTAATGTTTATAGTATTTCACAATATAATTTTGATGGAGCTCTTAACACTTAAACTGAGAAATGATTGTTTTGGACAAGTTATTTTACTGTAATTTTCTG
>NW_019449951.1:0-909 GCF_002814215.2 Seriola lalandi dorsalis | reverse complement strand
AGATCTGTACACATAGTTATTGATTAGATAGTCACTCAGATAGTCTTTTATTCATAATGTAGTTTGAACTGTGTGTTGATAACCAGCTTCTTAGTACAGGTTATCAGGTTAATGTTAGGTTCATTCAAGCCAGATAACTAAAAGTTATCCTGGGTTTGTTGAACTTGCTTCGTTGTTCAGGCCTCTGTACTGAAAAGGCCTGCTCAGGTTTAGGGTCCTGGACTCAGTCCTGTTTGTCTCTTTGTGTTTTAGGACTTTGTGGGAGGTGGGGGTCACCATGTGGAGTGTGGGGGGATCAGTGAGGTCCAGCCTCCTGCAGCTCCGCCTCCCTCAGCTTCCTGTTCGAGGAGTCTGTTCAACTGTGATCCACAGGAAGTCAACTGCACCTGGTCTCACCTGGTCTGCACCTGCATCTGTTGGACTCACTTCAGCCTGCTGTCAGAGGTCACTTGTCAGGACTGCCTCAGGTGTCAGTGGTGGGGATGTTGCTGGTGTTGCAGGTGCATCCGGCTGGTACAGCAGCCTGGCGGACTCTGCTCTGGTTCACCTGTGTGAACACTTCCTGGTGAGTGTGCAGCAGGTGAGCGGGCTGCCATGGTGGATGAGTATTGCTGTGGCAACGTTATCAGTCAGGACACTCATCACCCTGCCGCTTGCCGCCTACCAGCTGGTCATCGTCTCCAAGGTGAGTCTGGAGTGGGGCTCTGATAGATCAGGATGACTCTGTGGTCTGACATGGTCTGACAGGACGATTCAGAATCCGTCAAATGTTCTGAGTCACTGATCTAAACTGATAATATTTGTATCAATACAAACTGCATTTAAAACCCCAGAATCGGTCAGATTGTGATTAACTGATTGATTAATTAAACTGTCAGAAACAAAGAGGAAATGTTTTTATGTGTAATG
>NW_019449950.1:0-1240 GCF_002814215.2 Seriola lalandi dorsalis | reverse complement strand
ACACACACACACACACTCACACACACACACATACATACCCCCACACTCCCAAAAAGGCCCATTCGCACGGATGCCAAATCCAACAGTCAGCAAAGCCCACTCTGTACGACAGCGAGCTCTGATTGGTAGTGGTCACACATGAGGTGCTGTAGCTGCTGAAGTTGGTCTTTAGTATGTATCACAGTGCAGCAGACCTGTACCGAGGTTAGAGCTGAAGAAGAACAGAGCACGTGGGGGTGTAAAGGGGACAGAGAAGATTTAATGACTTTGATGCTGGAGCGAGGGCAAGGTGCAGAAGCATGTGATGATGAGAGAAGCGACCGGGGAATTAACACAGAATCCAGATGAAGGGGGAAGAGATGTCGGATGAAGGAAAGTTGAGACAATGGTGCTTGTTTGATTTAAGAAGTAATTAGTGGCTTGAATGAGGCCATTGGGATCAATTTGTCAATCCCAAAGATCATAATGATTGACAGGTCGAGGTCACAACAGGCCTCGTCACAGCACAGCAATGCAGATCTCCTCTGCCCTGAGCGACATGGACGCTAGAAAAAAAAGTCCACCAAGGGAAAAGAGAGGAGAGAAAGTGCTGCAAGCAGGCACAAATAAAAGCCAATCACCATAACAATCAAGAACATGAGGAGGAGGACAAGAAGGGGAAAAGTTTTCTCCTGACTGTAAAATATATCACCTCGATGCCTGAAATGCTCTCGCCCCCTTACCGGCAAAGAGACACGACTAGAGATAAAAGAGGATGTATCTGTGGAGGAGTGGAGGAGGGGGGGTGTTTAGGTAGGTAATGAAAGCCCTGCACTCGGCAGGACAGATCAAATAAAGAGGTATGAGAGCTCAGGCTTGGCTACTGGTCGAGCAAGCCTGTGCCCATTCACTGTGAGGTGGAACAAAAGGTCAATTGAATTTCAGACAGAGGCAGGATGAGATGGATGGGGCAGGAGGGTGAGGGAGGGGAGCATGGCCTGGCAGGAACCACTAAAAACCATCACGCCTGGCAAGGAGCGGGACCCCGCCACGCCGTGCCAAGGACAGGCATAAAACACCCCTCACAAAACCTCCCGGAGCATTAGCATTAGCCTGATTTAGCGCCGGCAATCTCTCATGGTGAAAAGGGAAGAATTCTGCCTTTATTTCCACGGGGCTAATTAGCACTAAGCCGTGCTGCAGCACCATGCAGGAGTCTACGCCAAGCAGAGGTGACAGAGGTGGGAGCAGAGCGCTCCTC
>NW_019449949.1:0-865 GCF_002814215.2 Seriola lalandi dorsalis | reverse complement strand
TCATCATCATCATCATCATCATCATCATCATCATCATCATCATCATCATCATGTCCATCACAGGAACTGAAACATGGCTCTGGGATTTTATGTCTGTGTTTAACAATAAATGTTTATTTCTGCTGCACTGGACAGAAAATGTGACTCACCTTCAGCCCAGGATGACCTTTGACTCTGCTGGAGGCCTGTTGTCCTGCTGCCGTTGCCACGGTGACGCCGGCCTCACCCGTCTCCAGGTGCATGTGTGCTCCTGCCGCCGCCGGGCAGGTGGAGCTCACCAACGCTCCGAACGGGGAACGCTTCCCCAGACGAGTCTTTGGCAACATGTCTGTCTGATGGAGGAGAAACAGCGGCTTCAGTCATTCATCACCGGGATATAAAGGGAACTACGGAGGCTCCTGTAGTCGTTTCAGTCTGAACCGGAGTGGGAGACGGACCACAGAGCGACGCTGCTGCTGCTGAACATACTGAGGTAAAGTTCTGTACAAGACAAATCCAGCATAATGTCCAAGAAGACAGTGTTTCTGTCAGAATGCTGACTGGTGACTTGGAAACGGACATTACTCTGCATCTATAGGCTGCAGCAGGTAAAGGTCAGGTGATGAGGATGAATCACAGCAAATTAAAAGATGAGCATATAGAAAACGGAGGAGACTGCTCACTGAAATATGATCTGATATATTTAATAAGCAAAGTAAAATCAGAAATAAAAACCTGTCTCAGTAAAAGTCCTGGTTAATATTGGAGTTTATGGGAATATCTGTAACTAGAGCTGAACGATTCATCAAATATAATCATAATCTCAATATGACCAAGCGCATTATCCAAATCACAGGAGCTGCAGTTCTTTTTTTGGTGAAGTCAA
>NW_019449948.1:0-1161 GCF_002814215.2 Seriola lalandi dorsalis | reverse complement strand
GTGTGTGTGTGTGTGTGTGTGTGTGTGTGTGTGTGTGTGGGGACACACTTATCGAGAATCATGGAGTTTTATTGGTTATTGGTACCGACTACCAGATTTGTGGTAGCCTACTGTAACATCCCTTCATATGCACATTATTTAATCCCTTAAATGGTTTAATGTGTTCATTACATCAGCATCGATCATTAAATGTCACAGTGAGAGTTTCGTAAGGTAAGGTTTGTTTTTGAGTTGTCTATGGGTGGCACATAATAATTAAAGCTCTTTACTACCTTTGTGCACGTCTTACAGGATTATTAATGGGTTATTCATGTTAAATGACCCATTAAATTTATATAATCCTTTGAATGACCATGAACGGATTAGCTTAATTTTCTTTCACTATGACAGAGGTGCTCAATTACAGCCTGCTTCTCCTTTAATGACAAAGATCTTACTAATAAACCTTTGAATGCAGATATAAGGACTTATGAGCTTCAAGTGTAAAGACTGGTGTTATTCTATATTTTTCTTCTTGTCAGCAAATCCCATGAAAAGACCAAAACCAACTTTGTGACTTCCCGTAACATAGATCTTTAAAAACAGCTCATACATTTGTTTTTAGCAAAAAACAGCGCTTTTGTGTGGGACTATTTTCAGTGGCAGATTCATCCACCTTTGCCCCTGAAGTGAGTATTTAGAGCAGCAGGACAGTGTGTGTGTGTGTGTGTGTGTGTGTGGGAAAATTAAGTAAACACACACAAATCTTGTTAGTAGGAGACATTTACTGCTTGTTTTAAATCATTTTCACGAGTTTAAAAAAATACAGAATAACACCATCTTGTCCTTTCAGGTGTTTTTTTGAGTCATAAATTTCTCTCTTCCTGAATTATTAATTGTTTCACTAAGACAGCGAGTGCATCCCAACCTGGAGTCAGAGCCCCTGAAGGTGTCCCAAGACTGAGGGAATTAAAAAAAGAGAAATTTCCTGATGTCTTTTTAGCTTTTGTGAGTGAAATAGTGAACACTTTCTCCGCACAGGCCGAGAAGAAGAAACATCCATTTAAGGCCATAACCTGTGATGAGGGGTCACGAGCAGACATCCCTTCATTTAAAAAGGATTCACAAGCCAGCTGTAAAGTTGAGGGCATTTTGTGTTAATTACAGAAAGAAAAAAAAAAA
>NW_019449947.1:0-839 GCF_002814215.2 Seriola lalandi dorsalis | reverse complement strand
TTATTGTATTGAAAGAACAAACAATTTCTGATTCTATATCGCTACAAAGTACAAGCATGTTTTGAAATTTGGAGGATTTCCCCTGAATATTGCTGCACATGACTGCACTGATGTTTACTCTGTTTTTTATGTTGGGTTTAGTGCACACAACTTTCAGACAGCTGACCAGGCCAGTAAGGAAATTGATGTACAGGAATTGTAGACATCTGAACTGCCAGTTCAGGCCAGACTCACAGTTGCGCTCCGTGTTCCTTACTAAAGGAAGCCAGGGGCTGCTTGGTGAGCTCTGCAACAGTCTGTCTCACTTTCTCCAATTAAGCTGATCTGTCCAGCACCATATGACTGCACACCTCCCGCTGTCTCATTCCTCAGAGAGATCACATTAGCTCTGAGCTACACCAACCTGAACATTTCAAGCTGCCCGTTTTCCCACTGCCTCTCAGCGGTTTCAGATGCACTGCACCCCGTGGTGCAGATTTCTCAAGAATCACACCTCAATGTCTCCTGTAATCTGGTGAAATTACTCCATTCACCATTGCTGCATGAACAAAGGTGACTGCTACGATTGATGCACTAAAGCCTTCTAACCTCAGGACTTAAGACTCTGTTAATCCACTGTCGAAGGAAATCATTACATGTTGCTGTAAACCTCACTGACCAACACAGGATAGTATAAATAAACTTTAAAGTGGATTTATCATGTCCTCCAGACATCCAGAGGTTTATTGGTCTATTAGTCTTTAAACTTAATGGCTAATGGATGGCTTTAATTTGTAGCCTGGAAATTACAATGTTAATCTGAGACAAATTACCAGGGAAAGTTAAATCAGACTCCAGGT
>NW_019449946.1:0-923 GCF_002814215.2 Seriola lalandi dorsalis | reverse complement strand
ATTACATTTAATATGGATTGAGTCAGAGATGTTTCAGTCACAATACCAATGTTGCTTGGATATGAATGAGATGTTCAGAGAACTAATGCTGTAAATTGTTCCTCTAACCTGGTGCATTATTAAAAATATTAATGTTGACATTATGAATGGGCCCAAAGCAGTTACATTAATACACTTTCTATTTTGCATGACCAACAGTTTAGACAACATCAAGAAATAATAGGTAGGTAGGTAGTATTGTGCTTTGCTAGCCTTGTGCACTTATTTAGAAATGAGTGAATAGCAGTGATGATACTCTGCAAAGTTCATTCAGTGTCATTATCAAATGACTTTTTAAAATTCAAAAATGTTTTCAAAAAATCTATGAGTATAAATATATGTCCTACTACTGGCAATTTTATATTCCTCTGTTTATTTACATTTTTATTTTATTTTAAATCCTTTATGTCTTCTCATGTTGTCTGGTATCATACGTTGTCTCTGAACAGCCTTGTTGTTGAAAAGGTGCTGCACAAATAAACTTGTCTCATGGCCCCTTGAACCAGCCCACTACCCTCCTGCCTTCAGGCCCTTCTGCCATCTCCATTCACAGCCACACACAAAGAATGCAGAATTTGCAGCTCTGCTTCTTCAGCAGCCCATTCATCATTTCCTGAGGGAGTCAGTGTTAGCCTAATCAAAGCTTTGATTAATTGAATAAGGAATAGTGAGAGGTGGGCCAGGATCAGCAGGGCTTCAGGCACAGCCACTCTTTCTCCTCGCCTCTGTCCCAGCTTCATGGAAAGATGACTGGCTGCAACACAGGCCATATGGTGGTGCTGCTGTGGATGCGATACTGGTACTTTGAAGGAACAGATCCGAGAACGGTATCAGCACCTACTCTTACAGTTTCACCATTGATGATAATGATTTTGTATGTCATA
>NW_019449945.1:0-932 GCF_002814215.2 Seriola lalandi dorsalis | reverse complement strand
AAAAAAATAATTTGATACTCAATAAAAAAAAAATTCAAACAACTTAATTGAAAATGATGTGCACCATAGCAAATTATTTACTAAAAATTAAATGTGATGAAAAAAACTAATATGCTTTAATGATATAACTTGAACAGCAGGACTGAATTAGCTATTGCAAATGTTTGATGTAAGGGCATATACGGATGATTTCACTGTGCGGACATGTTTCAACATGTATATCACTGCAATTTCCATATATACATTCGCTTTGTAAGACACACACACACACACACATAATCACAGACACACACACACACACACACACTGTAAAATTACATTTATGAATGCATTCAGCCTTTTCTGTGGAAACACATTTCAATACTCCCATTGGAGCTTGAGAGGGCAATTTAGGATCCAACGTATTCCTCCTTATACAAGAGGTTTTAGCAAAATACTTTTTTCAACATCCATCCACCTGTCCAGGAGACATACTTTCTATCTCAAATGCCCTCTATTCCAATGTACATAATGAAAACATGTTTATGCTTTATTTCATACAATTCCTGACACAGAAATCATGGACATACAGAGGCACGTTTTTCTGCAGTGCCACAGGTAAAATATCTCTCAAATCGGTGTCTATTTTTGTATAAAGACATTGGCATAAATATTGGCACAACATTAATGAAAGATTTTTGGTGGATATATTGGGTTTATCACTCACAATTTCATTCTTGTTTAGGAATTTTGCACGTTATTTTACAAACCTACCCAGTAAGCGCATTTATGTCGCCACAGTGTATTGGTGATGGCGTCAGGTAGTTGTATTTGTGTTGTATTTTTGTTGTATTTGGATCAATTGCTCACTGCCCCAATGTTGCCAAGATGTTGCTGCTCAATGTTTCAACATTATCTAGCCATTAGTTAGGCAATGAAAATACTTGGTTAAG
>NW_019449944.1:0-904 GCF_002814215.2 Seriola lalandi dorsalis | reverse complement strand
TCCACACACACGGTTATAAATGCACTGATGGACAAAAGATATCAACGGCTTTTAGGATGAGTGGCAGTTAGACTGTTGTTGTTTTTGATGATTGGTGGATCGCTGACAAAGCAATGACAATTTCTGAGTTTATAATGATTGTGTATTGCACGAAATGTTCAGAGGCCAGAGTTCATGACATCACAAATTTCATTCTTCACTCATCATTTTTTCCCAGATCGTAGGCAAATGTGTCTTCTTTCAGACAATGTGTTTATCCAAGCAGAGAGAATTACAGACTTTGGACCAGGAGCCTTAGAGTGATGGGAGTACCAACTTCTCTGATGTCTGTGCTGTTCATCAAACATTTAACTGTCCAGCCACACACTGCTTCCACACTACAAGACATGGATTTACACACATTTCAACAGTAGTCTCTGCTTTGGCTTTAGCTGATAGGATTTAATAGTAGAGTTCGAGAGGTGTCTCTCAGCTGAATCCATATCTCACTCACTAGAAATTGAGCACTTAGGATCACCATGGCAACCTCTGGGTGGTGAGAGACATACACAGCTGATTATGATCAGTTAATTTGACAACTTCCGTGATGTCTGTGGTGTTCCACTGACATTTGGCTTTTTTTGTTCAGTTTGTCATTCTGACTGACTCCACACAGTCAGACAGGCAGGCAAATTCAGCTTTATTTAATGTTCATTTCTGGCGTTTGAAACAATGAAACTCAGCTTCAGACTTTTCTCAGCACACAACGGTGCAGTTTAGCTTCAGCTTGTCTAGTTATACTAATGCTCTAAATGAGTTGAGGATTTATTGATGTTATATGTGGCACTTTTTTAATAAGAAGGTACACAACGCTATACTTTGTTAAAACAAATTAAGATACAAGGTATGCATGTCACTAAGAAGC
>NW_019449943.1:0-911 GCF_002814215.2 Seriola lalandi dorsalis | reverse complement strand
GCCTTTCTCTGTTAAGTATTTCTCTCTCTTACTTTTCTTACTCACACTCACCTGTCACTGATATAATGCATTCCCCAGCAACTTATCCTACCCTTAACCATCAACCCTAATGCCTAACCCCAACCCTAACCCTAAACCTCATTCTTTCCTGAACCCTAAAAACCAACTCTTTACTCTCAAACAGGCTTTTAAACTTGTGGGGTCCAGCATTTTGTTCCCCACAACACCACAAAGCAAGTACAATGGGTTGCGGGTTTTCCAACCTCACGAACACAGTAAAACAAGCCCACATACCACACACACACACACACACACACACACACACGCACACACACAGAGGTCATTTTGTGAGGTGGGAGTCTTCACTTATCCAGCCGGCTCTTGGGTAATTGGTAAACACTTATTACGCAGCCGGCCATTGTGAGCTGTGGGTAAGTCCTGGTGGAACCTCCTGGTGGCAACATCATTTTTCTTGATGACAGCTCACACAGATGCTGTCCTGTTCTCTGCTTTCCTTTTTCTTTCTTTTTTCCTTTTTTAAACTCCCATCCTTCAAGGAGCAAGCCAGACTCCGAGAAGTGGCTGCACAGATGAAACACATCACAGCACAATGCAAATGTGGGTGTGTGTTTCTGCACAACAGCACAGGGTTTTGTTTGTGTGTTTTCTTGCCTCTCTATTAATCAGCATTAGTGAAATCTGTGATTAGATTCAAGAATCAAGACCTTTATTTGTCACAGGCATCATGGCACAGGTGCAGTGAAATGTCTTTCCCTCATCTGCAGCTGTGCTAACTTTATAGAAAAAAGAAAAACAAATTACACAGGACAGGATACACAATCATTTCCTTTGTATGACTACAAGTTTGAACTTTTCATCTCTTTCTTAGAGTATCGAAACTCCTTTAATAA
>NW_019449942.1:0-839 GCF_002814215.2 Seriola lalandi dorsalis | reverse complement strand
ACGACTACGGTTGAATTTCAGGGCTTCAGACGGCAATCGTCCTTACTGTTCAAAATCCTGTCAAGTGTGAGGAATCATCAGATAAACTCTGACCTGGCTCAGCTGTTACTGCGACTGGACTACAACAAGTACTACACACAGGCTGGAGGCACCCTGGGCAGGTAGGATTGTCATATCTCAAACTGTCCTGGTGCAGAAAATTTAACATACCTGATACTCAAAGTAAAGCACAGTGGTGCACATGCTAACTTCTAAACTGAAAATAAAAGTTTTTTAAAATTCTCTCTTTTCAGCGTTTAAAAGCAAAAAGGATCAAGGTTTGCAGATAAGTCATCTGTGCCAAACTTTCACACTGGACAGAAGAAAATATTGTACATAACTCCCTCCAGTCTTCTCCGTGTTAATGTGGCATGTCTGTTAAAATTATCTTTAGAAGGATCAGTTCATCCAAAATTATGAAATCACATTTCCTCAATCTCTTCTAGTGGCATCTGACTGTGCATCCTTTTTATTTTAGATGATCAAACATCACCTCGATACAACAGGAGGAAGAAGAGAGAACAGCCAGAATTAGATTTTTTTTTAAAAAAGACAAAAATCTTCAGAAGCGATGACCCCTCACTGTGAACAGATGTCATTTCTTTTTCCAGTGTTACTCAGTTCTTGTGACATCTGTCCACAGTGAGGTCTTTGGATTATCAAAGCTAACTTTCTGTAAGGCTTTATTAAGCCTTAAAAACTGAACCAAGCTTGAGCATAAAATCTGATTTCAATCCAAGGTTTAAAACTTCTCTGTACATTAAATTCATTGTTCGTGGAATAGATTAATCACAGGAATA